>NW_010410956.1:0-29713 GCF_000710305.1 Buceros rhinoceros silvestris | reverse complement strand
GAGAAAAAAAGGAAGTGATTGGTATATATTCATGGATGCTAGAATTGTTATAGTACTTTTTGTTACTAAAGTATTAGCAAAACATGTAATGTGCCTTATGTATGCTTACAGTGATGTTTCTGCGTATCCTCTGACATTCCTTAGTGGATTTCTATAGGTCTTACCTTTCTATTTTTATCTGCAGCTATCAACTTTCTGTTTTGAACACCGTATCTCTGTATGTGTGCGACATACACTTTAAAGCTTCTGCAGCCTGGAAATTTCTGTGTTTAGGACATTTAATTTTTTAAAATCAATTTTAAAAAATTAATTAACCTTAATGTTTATTCACGTGCTTATTTTTAAATGATTTTCCTAGTTCTCTGGAAGTGTTCCTCTACTCATAGAGGACTTAAACATGCTGAGTGTGCTGAGAGAGATTTCCTCCAGTGCATGCATGTTATTAAAGGACATACTGGATGCAAATGGAAACACAGCAGCTACAAACGCTGTTGTTAAGAAACACCATTGCTGACAAGGTGTTTGGGGAGGGGAATCTTAGTTTAAGCCTTTGCTCTTAGGAGGTCTTTTTATTTTTAATCTCTTACCTGTCCAGTTTCCGTTGAGTGCTCATTACAGAGTCAGAAACTTTGTTGTGATCTCTTTGTCATTCCAGACATCTTTTGGGCGTTTCTGTTTCTTTAGTGACCTTGTCTTGGCCTAAGGATTAGGACTGTATTGGAAAAGTTGTGCAGTCCAGCTTTGAAACTTTCAGGTAGGAAGGCCTCAAAACCAAATGGCTTCTTCCTGAGTGAGTCAGTTCCTGAGTGGCAAGGAAGATCATTTTGGATGTTGTGGATCCCAAACCTCCGGTGACAAGCTATACTCAGATCTTCAGAGATGCTAAATTTGTATAAAACAATCATCTACAGATATTCCTGTCCTAATGTTCTTTACTGGCTGTTCTGAGCAGCTCCCTCTTAATTTTTTTCTAAGCCACATTTTGAATGGGGAATTAATGTGTATAAGTTAGTCACACAGAATCACACAGCATCGTTTTGGCTGGAAGAGACCTTTAAGATCATTGAGTCCAACCATTCACCCTGCACTGCCAGGTCATCACTAAACCATGTCCCTAAGCACCACATCTACAAGTCTTTTAAATACTTAAAAAACAGTAGTTTTCATCACAGCTGTTTGTTTTCTGTTTCTTTGGGGGGAAAAATTTTTTTTTTTAATTTATCTTTAAGCAATTACCTTAACTGACTACGTATCTTGACGGAAATGAAGCGTATTTTGGAAGCAGAGTAGAGGTATAAACATGCGCGAATGATCTCTAGATCTCTTACCTATATTAGATCTGTCTAGATCTCTTACCTCATATGCAGAAACTTTGATTGTGTGTAAGTGGTTTATGTGCCGTGCCATCTGTAAAAAGATCAAAGACACTTGTTCCATGTCTGTGTAGTCTATTGAGTTGTGTACGTGACTGGGTCTCCTGAATTGATGTAATGTTTGTTCAGAGATAGCTGAAACACATCTGGTGGTAGACTCTCACAGAAATGGAGGGTTGGGGGGGTTGTTTGTTTTTTAAATACTGTGTAGAATTGGCTCTCGAATTGGTTTCTTTTCATCTTCCTTAATCTAGGGGTTTGTGTTGGCATAGAATTAGTAAGACTGCAGCTTCAGAAACAGTGAATGCTTGTGAGCAAGGGACTCTTCAGTCACTCTCTTACATATTTTTTTGATTAAAGCAACTAGAAAAAATACTTGATTTTGTTAGTGATTCATCATCCTTTTTCTGCCTATTCCCTGAAGGGCATGGAAGTTCTGCTCCAGTTCTCTGTCTTCTTGCTGAGACCTGCAATCTGTTCATGAAGCATCTACGTAAATGGGTGCCTGTCAACAATCTGACACTGTCGTTGTCGTGTTGTTCTCCTAAATGTTTTGCAGGAAGCGCCATCATTTTGTACTGACGTGGACGGTGCTGGGCTGCAAAGAGAACGTGTACGGAAACTGTGGGAGCTGTTTTGCTGAGGTCCCCATGTTGCCTTAGAGAAATGAAGCATTACTGGATCAGTGTTAGAACAGTGCTCCCAAACTCTCAGTGCCAAATAACTGAGAAGATGCATAACTGTTAGTGCTCTCCCTCAGTGCTGCTGCCAGTGATAAATTTCAGGGAAATTACGCAGCATATGCAGATGTGGCATATGTGATAAAGCTTTTGGCTTCAACAGGATGTGAAGACCAGTTTCTCTTTTTGAGTCTCCTTGTGTGTTTATTATTATTATTACTTTTCTAAATATTTCTATTGAATTAGCCTCTTAAGCTATAGGATAGAGAGGTCAGCTACACAAGGATGTTTTGATTGGCATGGCACATGAACTTCTAGAGTTTTTATGTGACAAAACTGTTTAAGTGTCTTCTCAATGTCTTTGTTATTAGACTTTTTATCTGTTTGACTCTGTGTCGTATTCATTTCATTGGAAGCTATAATAGAATGTTCACAATATGCTGAGGAAGTAACAGTAAAAAAACTAACTCCTGAAGAAGAAATTATATTTAAGAAACAGAAGTTATTTTAAATTAAGGTAGTCTTCTCATGGTATTAATGAAAATCAATTTCCAAGACATAAGCAGCATATAATTTTAGTAACCCATTACATGCAGTAATTCAGAATTAAGTACTTCCATAGCAGTCTCAATCTGGAAATAGAGAAGGTTATATTAGTGTCTTGTGGTTGCACAAATAGAGTTACGGTAATTATGCCGAAGTTCTGTTTGTTTGAAAAGTGTTATTATTTAAGATTTAATTGCATTGAGCTGTGGTGGGTTGACCCCAGCCTGCAACCACTTGACACACTCAGTTCAGGAGCAAGAGAGGAAACACCTACCCTCTTCAGATGTTTTTTTAAAATCACTGAAGCAACATTTCCGGGAACCAGGATCTACAAAGTCACTGTGATCTTACTGAAGTTTTCAGTTGCAACCACACAAGTAAAATTTCAAACCCTTTTGAGCTGTGTTTCTGACATGTCCACTTTGCTGTTGGTTTGCTGTTGGGCAAAAGTGCCTAGATTTGAAAAAAATGTCATGTAGTGTTGTTAAGATACTTTTATTTTCTTTCCATATCTCTTGCTGCTTGCCCTGTACTGGCAGTTTTTGAAGTCTACATACAGGTAGCTTGAGTAATGTGGCGTATACTCAGTATTTTTGGCAGTGAGCAGTTTGAGTGATGGAAGGCAAGCTGCCGTGCAGTGGCAGGAGGCATAGGTAGCAAGAGCACATGTTGCTGTAAAGATATTATGCAAAGGAAACAAATCCTGCCCTGAATGGCTGCAGGGAATGACCCGTACTGATGGAGGCTGACAAAAGGTTGCTCTGAGGTCAGGCTTTTTCCAAAATAGCCGTGTTCCTATGTTCCACCATGGTTGTCTTTCATCTCTTTCATGGATATTTCTGTGAGGGAGCTCAGCTGTATTTTTCCTCTGCGGTCAACGTTATTCCGTAGACAGCAGCTGCAAAAAAAGTTGTAGTTTGGTGCCAGACCAAGCCAGGGTGTGAGGGCAAAGTACTCTGTCCTCATCTGAGGGACATGAAGGAATCATCAGATCGCTGCTGTGAAGAGAATTAGTGAAATATTTGTATACGCTTTTTTGTTACCTAAAATAATGTTTATATCAAGAACAATAAGGTGTTTGCTCCTTTCTGATTAGCCCACTTGGAGAAGGCTTTTTAACTTCTATGCTGCAGGTATCACTTGTGTTTTATAGAACATGTAATTAATCAAGGATTGTGGTAAAAAGGTAATGAGTACTGTAAATAGGGAATGACACTGCCCATATTAAAGCATTAAGAAACTTGATTGATGTTAGGAATGTACCAAATGGTGATGGTTCTCTGAAGCTTTACCTAAAATATCTGTAATAAACCAAAATGAGAATACAGGCTCCAGCACTCCCCCAAAATCCAGAAACTTTTTAGTTGTTTAATTACTTCCTGATACAGTTCGAATCGTGCCAAATCCTACTCTTTAGACAATGCCCAAACGCTTTGGGTCCTTAAGGGACTGTTTAAAATAAGCGGTGGGAATGGGGTCTTCCTGCTTCTGGGGAAAGAGGTCAGCTGTATGGCAGTGAGCCATTTCTGTGCCGCTTAGCCTTGGGTCTGGAGAATGGTTCCTGGCTGGTGGAGTGGGTATTGTCTAGAACCTTCTCCGTTTCACTTAGTGGTTAGGTCGGAAGCAAACCCTCTAATACTGTCGCAGAATGTGAAGGCAAAATGAAGCAAGGGCCTGAACTACTGTTCCCGTTCACTGCTTTAACCCATGTAAACCTGACTCCTTGCTGCTATCCATAAGACTCCCAAGACACCAAGGTCTTTCCTGTGCCTCTGGTCTAAACGTCTTTATCTTTCCGATGCAAGATCTTTGTTTATCAATTGTCTTCTGTGACAAATGGACTTGAGCTAAGCCGGTCGTGGGTGGTAGCACAGTGTAGGCAGTATCAAGATGGTCAGTACGGCTCTCTATATTTTTGACACTTTTCTTTCCTGTACAACTGAAAGCTGATTGCATGGGGAAAATAAAAAATAAAGAAAGAAGAAAGGAAAGAAAGAAAAAGAAATAGGCAGTTATTGCATCTCCTTGCTGCTTGGCTGCCTGGCAAGTGCGAATGCTGTCACTGAAAAGGTCTGGAGAGAGTCACCGTTGTCTGAAACATCCAAGAATGAGGTGGAGATAACACCTGCTGCTGGAGTAGAGTCCAGCTCTTGTTCCTACTCAGATGTTACTACACATATTCTGTATATCCATAGTGTGAACTTATATTTAAACTACAGAGTTTGTGTGTGTTTGCAGTAGCTGTAGTGGTGTATGTGCAGAAAGTCTTTGCATACTAACTGATGTTTTTTACAACCAGTCTGTGAAGTCTCATGGTATTTCTTTATGCATAAAGGAAGGACTAATCTTTTCACGATAGCTTTGCAGTTGGGAAATAGAGCCTTTTAAAAATGTCTTTGAGTTTTGCAAGTAAGTTAATAGTGACTGCCACAATTAACTGCATGTTTGGTCAGTCCTCTTGGACAGAAATTCTCTGCTTTTCAGTATCATGAATTTGTTGTAACCTCTGAAGAGAAAGGAAATCCTGGCTTCTAAAAAAAAAAATGCATTGTTATTTTAAGAATGTAAAAGAAGACTGTTTCAGTTTGGTTAATATGATTGTTTCTCAAACCGTGCAATTATATCTTTATTTAAAACAGTTATATTGATAGAAGACTATCTTTATTTATTTATATACAAGTTAGGGTTAGGTCAACAACCTTGTTTAGGTTAGGTCAACCTAACTTGTGTTTTAGCAAGTTATGTTAGGTCAACAAACATTCAGCATGACTCAACTTCCCCACATGCTGCGAAGACATTGTTTAGCCCACAGTCCATGTGTGCAGGATCATTGTCTTTGTGCTGTTTTATCAAGGTTCTGGTTGCTGTTATGGCAATCACTAAGGACTCCTTTAAGGGTTGAGAAAACCTAACTAATATAGAAGGAAAAAAGATCTCCTTTTTAGAAGAAAAAGGTAGTTAAAAGATGTAGTTCAATTTTATGTTAAGAAAAAGGTCAGTGAGAACTGAAAAAATTAAAAAGACCGCTCTCATTACTTCCTAGATTAAAGCAACAGAAACTATCCCTTACAGGAAATGCGCAGAATTGTAGTAACAAAAGACAGAGACAAGAATAGGACTTTTTTTTTTCTTTTGCAGCTTTAGTGCTGATAATGTTCTGCTAGGCAAATATGACAATTTTAGTACGCTGAAAGAAGTATTTTTGCAAAATGATCACAGCAACACACTTTTTCGCCTGTTGGTTAATTACACTGAAACCAGTGTGTGTTTTCCAGCTCTTCCAGATAAAGTTTTCTCATGAGTTTTTTTTATTATTTGAGATATCTACTCTGCTAATCTTTCAAATACAGAATTATTAAACTGAACTGGTGAGAGAATTTTCTCACCTCAGATAGTCTCACCTTTCCTTGTTAATTTTTATTAGAAATTGTGCTTTACTGCAGAAGGAGGAACGCCAAATATGCTCTCCAATCAAATAAATATGTGTACGATTGATTATTATTAATTCCTGAAAGCTTCCTGATTCATATTGGAAATACATGAACTAGCTATATCAGCTCTTTTAACATTATGTTTCTTTAATAATAAAACCGCTTGATTGTCACATTGGATGGAGTTTTAAGTATCACCAGTGTTTTTTTCAGCAGTTTGTCTTTGATCCTTGAATTGAGAACCGTCGTTAATAAGACAGCACAGTTATGGACATCCGTAGTTCAGCTTGTGGATGGACACATGCCATTGGAATTATTGACTGATCCAATGGATAATGGATTAAATGAATTACTGAATACTTATAATTAGAGGTTCTAGTTATTGAAATTTAATATGAGTCTGCAATTTTTCTGTAGTATCACTTGAAGTCTTTTTAAATGAAAACCCAGAATTTGCATAATCATTTGGCTTCTGTACAGTTATTGCGGAAATATTTTGGTGGGTTTTCTTGAGATATTTACAGTTGCTAAGGGTAAAAGCACCTCAGTGATTGCTTCTGCTTTGGTATCTGCTAAGGGAAGGTTAGTGCTGAGCCTCCTTTTGCCCTGTGTTTTATTGATAAACTGCTGCCACTGTACCCACAAGCTGGGCAATACTAAATTATTACTAGAGATCCTGATCAGCAGGTTTTTTCATCTGAAAAAGTGAATTTTTTTTTTTGAAGTCTTACAGGTAGATAACGGTTACATGGTATTTTCAGGAAATGAAAGAAGTGCAGAACTTGAGTCTGCTTGACTTCAAATGATAGTAGTGCTTCCTGTTTTTTACCATAAAAGCTGCTACAATATCATATAAAGCATATTTTTAATACGAATGTTTAGACAGCAGTTTTTTAAGGCTCAGTGTTTGAGGCAAAATTCTGTTATCCTTTTCCCAAATAATACACTTGGATTGTGGTAACATTGCAGTATACATGGGGAGAAACTGTCGGCGTAGGAAGAGACAAGCATCGTTCTGTTATCCTTTTCCCAAATAATACACTTGTATTGTGGTAACATTACAGTATACATGGGGAGAAACTATCGGCGTAGGAAGAGACAAGCATCACTGAAAAGGCAGAAGCCAGAATGTAGAAAACTGATACTTGGGTCTTGTTGAAATTTTTAGAAGTAAACTTGAGTGTAATCACACCTCCTGAGGGGTATGTATGTGCATTTTATTTCTTGTGGAGCTGTAGTTGGTTACAGTAGTATTCACAGTGTATGAATGATCACTGCATCTACAGCCAGTAAATATTAGTAGTTTAAAAGCTCATAAACTAACACATTTAAATCACCATTATCCAATAACAAATGCATTGTATTCAGAATTGTAATACATCTGTAATCACTACAAATAGTACTAATGAACACTGTCTTGTTAATAGAATATTTAATTTTCCTTTTGAACTGGACAGTAAGAAATAACTTCCAGCTTGATCAGAAATATCGCCTTGCTAAAAAACTTCAGCCCCCCTCTGCCATCCACAAAAGCTGGTTTTTAAACAGAGATGATCTCTAAATTATAAGTTTTCCTCATCAAGCTGTCTGAAATACATTTTCAGACTTTTCTGTGGCATAATTCTTTGTCTACATGAATGCTATTTCACACTAATGACGGAAACCTTTTATCCTGCAAATTATATGTGTTCTTTGTAAATAGTTACACCGATCAGTAGTAGTCAAATTGTAAGTCAGTTCAATGTAGCCTTGTAAAGGGCACAGAGTCCAGCTCTTCCTTGAAGTTTTAAGCCTGGTAAACAGTTCAGTTTACTGCCAGAATTTTGTTTCTTCATGGGAGTGATTAATTTTCTGGCATTATTTTAGCCATTTATTTTGTCCCCATTTATTCTAGATACTAAAATTTTTAACATCATGATTGTCAGGTTGTATGAGGTTATTTACTTTATCCTTGTGTCCCAACATAGAAAGATCAGCTGTCAGATTCCTCACATTTGTTTGATTTAGTCTGTTAAAAAAAAACCCCAAAACAAAACCAAACAAAACAACCAGAGAGATTTCCTTTCTTGGGCAAACAATAAGGTTTTCGTTAAGATTCTTATCCTTGCAAAGCTTTCCTCGTGTCCAGTCTAATTCCCTGTGTTGTATCCCTCCCTGTGTTTTAAATTTGCTAATTCTCAATGTTCCAGGCAGAGGAGAAACAGATCATTCCCTTTTTATCTGCACCAGTCTTTTATGTATTTGAAGACTGAAATCATTTATGCCTGGTCCCCAGACAGGGACTGCCTGTGTCTAGGCTAAAGAACCTTCCTTTTTGAGGAGGGTAGATCTAACACAGTGAGTGTATCTTCCTAATGGTCTTACCCATCTCTCGTAAACAGACCTTAAGAAGCAAAGTTTAAAGTACAGGTTTGGAAAATAGAAATAAGGCTCTGAAAAGGATTCACACTGGATATTTTCTTCAACAGTAATTGTATTCCTTCTTGTGTGTATTTTCTTTTATTTTAAGTTTCTCAGCTTTTCCAGAACTTCAATGTCTATGGTGAACCAAATTTTCAATTATCTTCAAGTGTGATCAACTTTTCATTCTTAGACCAAAGGATTTTGTAGTATTAAGTGTCTTTAGAAGTATGCCGTCCGGTATTTCTTCTCTTTACCCTAGAAAATATGTAGTGAGTTACAACATCAAGACTGGGGGTAGATGTATATTAATACAGAAATTTCACTAAATTGCAAACTCGGAACCCAGTTTGTTTCTAAGTGATATAAAGCATGTTAGAGACCTCATCTTTCTCCCTGTTAAAAAAGGGGGGGATGGTTGGCACTTGAAATAAACAACTAAACTGTTTCAGTTTAACAAATTATGCTGTAAAGGTCATGTATGCTGTTTCAGTTGTAAACTAATCCACCTTAGATTAAACGACACTGAAAACAGTTTAAGGAGATGCATTTTATTTCATGCTTGAAGTAGTTGTGGACAGTCGTGATGTCTTAATGACTACTGATGATTTATTAAGCACCCAGAAATAGATCTTTTTGCCAAACCCAGTGTAAACAATTCCCCACTTCCCTGATTCTTACAGAAATTTTATATTTCCTCATTATAATGACTTTATAATTTTCCTCCTTATAATGACTCATTGCAAAGACTGTTTTACTCCTGCTAATTCCACTTTAAGCAGCTATTATACTGTAAAAAGGGCTATTATTAGTGTTGGGAATTTAGGTCCAATACCATAGTTTTTACTTAGGTTTTAGTTAGCTTAGCTTTAGTTAGCTTTTAGGTAGCCTGATATACATTTCCTATTTTGCTCCGTATTTGGCAAAAATAAATGGTATTTATAGTGTTGCAGTACCAAGCAATGTGGCTGCTTTTTGTTTACTTTTGTTTGTGCATATCAATGTTATTGTTGGCAGGAATAAGCTTAGCTGAGGGAATATTTTTGTCAGTGTTTCAACAGTTGGTCCTTGCACAGTGTCTTGTTTGGAGAATCGCACCATCAAAATGGCTTTCTTGGCATGAGATAGTTTATCTAGGGAAAGCTAATGAACCCAGAAGATAATTATTGTATATAAATTACAAAAAAATGTTGTGATTTAATTAGTTTTTCGCTATAGAATATCGTAAGTGATACCTCAAAATACACATATTTATACGCATATATATGATACATGTAATATAGCAAGTGCTTTTATAGGTAGAAAAATAGAGCTACTTTGAAAAAAGCAAATGGAATGGTAATATAAAGAAAAAACAAACAATTGAAGTCGTAATGAGTTTAGAGGGAAATGCCTGTAGTACCTCCCAAATCCAGTGAAATGAGAAAATACTTTCAGTGTTTGAAAAGGAACAGCAGTGCCCGTTTTGAAAGATGTTTTTAAGTTTTCACTGCCTCTCTAACAAAGAAGACTCATTCTTTGGACATGCCATCAGGATTGCATACTGTAGCAAGGCGCGAATCTGTTTAATTGAAATGATAATCCCACTGGGACTACTTTCTTGTGTGTGTTCTGATTTTTAAATGTTGAGGTGAAGAGTGAGTCTGCCCACTGCCAGCTCAGGTGCTGGAGTGAGGGAAGAGGAACTTCACCAGCCATGGAGCACCATGACAAGGGCATCCAAGTGGCTCCAGCAGCTTTTAGGTTCAGCTCAGCACTGGTCAGTCAGATGTTGAATGGCTCTATAAAATGCTTGGGTTGTCTCTGAGTGCCTATGTCATCTGCTTTTTTATTACCTAGGCTACGCTAGCACCTGTCTGGATGAAGAGAGTAATTGCCCTTCAGATTACAGCTTCTTTAGAAAGCTTTGATTCGCTCTCACTTACCCTTAATGTAAAGCAGATGTCTTTAAAAGCTAGAGTAACTATTTCACATCTAAACCATGCATGAATTTAGTTCATTTTTGAGCTAGAAAATGCTTTTCTTCAGCTCATAAGTATTATATTTGTTACTTTCTTGCTGCAGACTTCAAGATTCATACAAAATTATACACAATGTTATTTTCTATTTATGAAAAAATAAACTAAATGTTGGAAAAAATACTAGTGGTAGTGACAATGAATTTTCCTTACAAGAAGCTACACAAACCCTTCTGTCAGGACCGGACCTTTTTACGAGGGGTTGCTGTTCCTCTGGAAGAACTAGTCTCTCCTGCTTCTTCTCCTTTAGTTAAGGCGGTATTACTTTAGCATTAAAATACAGCTATAAATTATCAGGGAGACACGAAGACTCACAGATTTACATTCTTGCATAATGAAAAACTGCTATTTTACCTTCTTGTTAATCTTGTAAAATAACAGAGTTAATATGGTTCCTTAATATTACATCTCTTTTGGTAATTGAATAAAACCTGAATGTTTTTGATGTGTAGACACCAATAATAAGGTCATAACAAATAAAGACAAGAATGGTTCCTGGCTTCCCAGGAAAAGGCACGTATCCAAGGAGAACATAAAGCAAGTAGAAGGTGTCTGCATGGTGAAATCATCCAAAGATGGCAACATTTCATTACTTCACTGATTATTTCATGACAAAATGTGACTTTCGTCTGGCTGACAACTCCATTAGAAGTGCAGCCTATTTGCCAATTTTATTTTGAATAAAGAAAAATTCGGTATCTGTCTTTAGTAATTTTATTCCACCTGGTGTTGCTTCTGTAAGTTTTGAGGGTGGTACTACATATCTTTTGGAGAACTAGGTTGTTCAGTGCTCGTTAATTTACAGAGGAGTATGAAAATGGAAAATAACCACTTTTGCTCCTCTGAACAAGAAAAAACCATGCATAACATTTTTAGAAAGCAAGAGCAAACTTTCAGAGAGCCAGGTTTTAGTCCACAGAGAGGTGATAATCATCAGTGAGAAGTATTTTGGAAACATGAGTTGCACACAACCTAGTAAGCTTTATGAACATGGTAAATACGCCTTGCTGCTACGTGACTATTGATTCAACTGAGATTGTGAATATGAATGGTTAACTGGTCACTGCGGAAGTTTTACAAATGTGTATCTCTTCTAAGAATGCATTTGTAATGCTGGTTTACAAAGGTCTTTTCTAACCTAAATGGTTCTATGTTGGTGTCAACCTCCCTGAAGTTTGGCAATAGTTTGCCAAGTCTTTCAGATCCTCATCAGTAGCTGATAAGTTTTCTCAAGGAAATGGCTTTGAAATAGTGTCTCATCTCATCCTGATAAGCTCTAGGATCTCTCTAGGATTTCTAATGTGGTGCAGAAGGCACAAACAAAAATTCTGCATTTTTAAACACATGCAGTACAGCAGAATTTTGCAGATACTGTGTGAGAATTTTTTGTGTTTCAGTGTGGAAATTGTTCCTGTTCAGTACAAAACCTGTATGAATAACTATACACAGCAACATTTTTTTCAGGCAGGTAATCTGCCCAGCTAAGAATTAGCAGTAGGTTGGTTATGATCTGGAATAAGACAGACAAAGATTTAACTGCATTTCATTCAAACCAGGAATCTGACCATTTTGTCTCTCTTTTCAGTGATGCATCAAACCTTTTTTTAAAAAAAGCATAATTTTCTTGGGATACTTGGATAGGTTCCAAAGCTTCCAGTAATCAGTATTGAATATATTGTTTTAAAGTACTTTTTGTTGGGTTCCTTCTATTCTGCATTCATTTCAAAGTAATTATAACGTCAAAACCTGCCAGCTTATTTCTTGAGCTATGCTTATTGTTGTGTTTCTTTCACTGCCCGTTGATAAAACTCCCAAATAATACATGGAGTAGTTCAGTGATGTAAAATTGAATTGAATCTTTTGTGTCAGTGAAACGGTTTCTTGGATGTGTTTTCAAAACAAAATCTTAGTTCTTTAAGCTGGGAGTGTGGAAAAAATTCTCACATCTTTTGTGCTGCAGCAAAAAAAAAAAAAAAGGAAAAAATGTTGCTTAGATCATAATCTCAAGTGTAGTTGATAACCTTTGAGGTTTGGAAAATATTTTTTACTTTAAACAGGGTTTAATCTGTTTTCAAAACTCTTAACTTCTTTGCATTGCAATAAATGGTTATGATTGAGCTTGGGAGCATTGATTTATGTGTCTAGTAACTTTAGTCTCAATGAGTAGGTCTTTCCTGATGAGCTATCATTTAGGCATTGTGTGTTAGGCAGAGTTGAAAAGTGTTTCTTCCAGCCTCAACACATCTCTTTGGCAGTGATTTGGGGAGAGATCATAGAATCATGGAATAATACAGACTGGAAGAGAGCTTCAGAGGTCACCTAGTCCTGCTCCAGGATCACCTTGCTCAGGAGCTTTTCTTTGAAAAAGTTATCAGCAGTGGTGATGGGATGCACTTATTTTTCTCTCATTTCCTAGTGGATACCGCATTGCTTACAGAGGACCGGAGGGGCGAATGAGCTTACTTGCTTGGGGGAAAAGCCCTTTTCAGAATACAGTGATAAGTGTTGTCCTAGAGGAAAAAAAATATATCCTGTTTGGAACTAGTCTGAGAAACGGTCTAATCTGCCCTCAAAATTTAATTATATCTTAATTGTATTTTACAGTTATGTATTTTACATTGTAGTAAATTCTCGTGGATTTATATTGCAGTTTCCTGAATGTGGTTTCTACGGAATGTACGACAAAATTCTGCTCTTCCGCCATGACCCTACCTCTGAAAACATTCTCCAGTTGGTGAAATCAGCTGCAGATATCCAAGAAGGAGACCTAGTTGAAGTTGTCTTGTCAGGTAACTAAAAAACAGTTACAATTATTCTCATGCCTTTGCAACCCAAAATATTCATGGTATTTTTGTCCCGGTTAGGATTCAAGAAAAAGGAAATTTTGTTTGTATGGACTTTCACCTACGCCGGGTCAAAGTCTTTCTCAGATGTGTATGTGGACCTGGCAGTGCTGGGTTAACGGCTGGACTCAATGATCTTAAAGGTGTTTTCCAACCTAAACAGTTATATGATTCTATGGTAGGCATAGTATGTCTACTAATTTTTTTTTTCTATTGCACTGTATACTTTTGAATTGAAATATGTATATTCTACAGTTTTAGGAGAAAAAAAATCATCCTGCTTGGCAGCACAACCCTGTTCAAAGGAGCATGATAGAAACAAAATGTAAGAAGTAGCAATAAAATACAGTAGACATTTTAACACTTAGTTACCAACAGAGTAACTTGAAAATTAGAATTGATCTTCACATACCTTGCATAAGGATCAACAGTTTAATATTTAATTGGATAGAATGTACATTTTTCTGTTAATTGATGCAGTTGGTTCAGAAATTGCTGGTTTTAGACTCATCTGCTAACAGTTCAGTGTTTTTCACTAGATTTTGCTGTGTTCAGAAAACTTTCTTTCTCTCTAAATACAAAGACACCGATTGAAACTTGTAATGTGTCATGGCCTGACTGATGATTACAGTTAGAAATGAAAGCCTGGATGAAAGTCAGATGTCACAAGTTACACAAGAAATTAAACACATTTCCTTCTTAAACCCTCAAAAGCATCAGTGTCCTCCCACAGATGAGCCTTAACTACATACAGCAATTCAATTTCCACAGTGTTAAAATCCATGTATCGTGGAGGAGAGGAAAGTATTCCCAGTTCTGCAACACTGGAGACAAGAAAGATCTGTATAAACAGTCTATAATATTCAAGGAACTATTCAAACTGGGAAGTTTTAATTTAAATATATTCAAGCATAGCTTCAAATTATTTTAGATTTTGGCAATGGTGCAACACAAATTAGCTGAAGAGGGGTTATCGTCTCTTACTGGTATTGGGTTTTTAGCTTGTTTTTTTTATTTAAAAAGTACCTAAGTACAGGGCCGTAAGAGTTTTTTTATGATACTTAATTCGATATGCCTTGAAAATTTATTTTGAAGAGAAGAAAAACCCCTATGAAGACGGGAGAGATTTGTCTTGAGCGCTACAGTGGGTGATATTGAGCACTTGAGCAGTGGGAAGGACAGAAGAAATGAAATCCATGTTCAGTTGCTTACATCGAACTGGTTGAAGTAGTTTATTTCTAACCCATGTTACAAATACCTAAACAGAATATACATTCTAAACTTCTGTAAACTCCAGGTATATTGTGGCAATTATTTTTGAACGGCATGTGTGGAAAAAGGCAGTAGAACATAGCGTTACTGCTACAGCTTTGCTGCTGGAAACTGCCCACTGTGGGCAAACGTCCCCTGAGGCTCTGATATCTGATGTCAAAAGCTGTACTGATCCACTGCCTTCATTTCCTATTGCACACGCCGATACTGGTCAGGGTAGGGAACGCTGGACTGTCAGTCCTAGTACTACTGGGTTATACAATCAGTTCATATCCTAATACTGTGCATTTTCCTATTTTCATTATATTTTACTTAATTACAAGGCTTTTTATAAAGATTAGACAACCTGTAATTATTGTTTTTTCCTTATTGCACTTACGTTCTTGGCAGTTTAAGGAATAATAAATATGATCATCTTCTGGTTTAGAGCTTATATTACAGGTTCTTGAAAGATATGAAAACTTATCTAGAAAAACTTTTAGTTGAGAGCATTTGCTCATTGTAGCTGAAGCACTTTAGTCCCTTTTAGGGAAGAAAATTGTACCTGTGAATGTCATATGACAGTATAACTGAAACAGTTTGTGGTAGGTAGAGCTAGAGCTCTCTGGTGAAACACAAGAAATTTAATCACCTCAGAAAGCAGTGCTTTTATATTTATAATGAGCATTATTACTTGCATTTTGCATTGGGACATTATGCAGTGGGTTTTTAATGGAGCGTTAAGAATCAGGTAACTTGCTGAACAAATGTGGCGTGTCTGTCTGCTGACCGGTCCAGAGGAGATAAGCACAGGCTATCGCGGTCAGCCACAGGAATCGTCGTTCAGTGCCAATATAGATGCTGGCATTTTGGAAGTGAAAAGTTGAGCATTATTATCAGACTGGAAGCAAAAGGGTATGTTGAGTTTCAGATTCAGTCAGCTGCACATTAAAAGAGGAAAAGAGAACTTTCGTTATGAACGTTAGTAGCCTTCATAAATACAGTTTTATTTTTACCTCCTATATTGTTACATTACTTTTATTTATTTTTAAAATATTATCTGTTTTAGTACTTTGTTTCAGTTGACTCCGTGGGATTATGATAGTGTTTGTATAGGAGATATGGGAACACTTCAGAAGTAAACCCCGCAAATCTGTGTGTTGAACCCAGTTGGTTTATTAGGCTGCACCCCTGGTCATTCATTGTGCAGTATCACTATAGCATTCTGTCAGGAACATATTGCTTGCCATGTTGCTGTTTTCTCAGCTATGCATTTTTCTGTTTCATTTCTTCTTCAAAATGTTAGAAAAGCTCATCTGGTCTCCTGATGCACAGAAAAAGGAAAGCCTACTAGTGCTGTGGAAATCTCCACTAACATGTTCATTGAATATGACGTTTACTTAGTTAAATTGCATTTCAGACTGAAAAAAGATCTGAATCTTTGGAGAAAGGATTTTGTCAAGGAAGGGTTCTTTCTGAGTCACAAAAATTAGTAGGAAGCTCAAACCAGGAAGTAAGGTACAGAAGTTGCACTCAAAGTTATAATCAAAGATGGCTGTAAATGAGTAGTCAGTCATTTATAAACACTGAAAGGAAGAGAAGCCAAAAATTGCATCTTTGTAGGTCTCTCTAAAAGATTCAGTCTTACTGTTGCCCACGAAAAGGAAGGAAATTTATGTAAGGTGAGTTTAAGGTGAAGTGTTCTTCACTCTTGATGTGATTAAGTAGTCTTTGCTACAAGCCTCAGCTGAACCTATGAAAATGTTACTTTCACATTCCACTCATGCAATAAAGGATGCAAATGTGCATCACCAAAGTAACATAAAGTAAAATTCACGATAGATTTGAAGAAAATGGAATATGTTTGTTCTGATAAACTCACTATTTTAAGATTAGCTCTTTGAAGCTGCTTGTTATTCTTTTGACTAGCCTTTAAAAATTATTTCAACTGCCATTTCTTAAAGTCAGTAAAGAGATATTAATGATGGAGAGATACAGTCCTTCATACCTTTGCTTTCTGGAGAAGTTAAATAGTTAAGAAGTTTTTACTTTATTATGTGAGGTCTGGGTTGTAGATGAATTCACCTCATTCTAAACTGGAGGATGCATTGAAGTTGTTACTTCAAGTTCTCTGTAGATGCAACCATCACCACTTCATCTGTGTGTTTGTGCCCTTTTTTTTTTTGGATGAATTATATTTGCCATTTTCCCCTTAAATGGAAGAACAAACTCTAGAGAGCAAGCTGTCAAATGAGAGTTGCTGTAGCTCTGTACTTCTATACTCTGATTCCTTTTGAGTTCTGTTTGTCGAAGACTTCAAGGAAACAATGACTTTAGATGCCTTTAGACTTATGTTCTTGCCAGCATAGTTTATGACCTATGCTGTACCTTGTTCATGAAGGGTTATTAAAAACTGCTGTGTAAATTTGCCAAGTCTTTTCATGTTATATAGAGTAAAAAGCAATTTTATATTTACAGTTTTAATATGTGTTTGCTTATGAAAAATCTATCTATTTTTACCGGGGCAAAATTACATTGAGGTGTAAGTGATTTTTGCTTGCCACTAAAGGCAGACTATGAAATGGCAGCATCTTGTGTGAATTAGTGGAATTTACTTCATCTGCTTGCTGTGAGCAGTTGTGCTCAGCTTGGCAGGATTCCTGAAGCAAGAAAGTCAAATAGCAGCTATTTTATGTTCCCTCGCTGAGCTGATGATAGCAGGAATTGATCCACTGCTGTTGTTAAGGTGTTTCTGTTTTAATATCACAGAGGTGGTACACCACCTGATCACTATGGGTGACATTTGGTTTGGATTCAGTACAGTTTATACTCTCTTGTATATGATAAAATATATTGAACTGAATGAAAGCTGTGGATAACTATACAATTAAAGTAAATGCCATGTATCACCTTCTAACTGGATTGTAATGTTAGTTTGACTGCCAGCTCCTTGAGATAAAATTTGTTATGTTACATCTTTGAACATCATTTTACGGTACTTACATAGCTGGTCCCAGTTTGTGATTTTGCTTCACTGTGATTGAAAAGCATCCTTCTCTTGGTGTCTTCATGGCTGTGTTAACACTTTTTTCTGGTGTCTTTGAGAAATATAACTATCTTTTCTCCATCCTATCTAAGATGATATCTTTTACAATAATTCTCTATATCCTTTTAATTGTCTCTAGCTATCATCTTTTTTATTTCTGTAGCGCTAAGGCTCATTACTGATGAGGTTAAAGTGGGTTGATTTTGTATCCTCCACTGTTCACTGTACCACCTACATGGTTCCTGGATCATGAGTTTCAGATAGATGACCTTGTGTTTGAAGTTCTTAGGGCTCAAAGAGTATTTCCTTCTCTGCTTATGTTTCACTTTGTTGTCCTTTCTTCAGCTCTTAAGTGTTATAATTGTTACCTTCTTGCTACAGACTTCAAGATTCATTTTTTTTTTGCATCAGCAGAATTTTTCTGAACTCCCTCTCCCATCTTGTCCTAATATTCTTTCTGCTTCGGGAGGGAGTAGGTAAAAATAGGATGAAAAAAGCAGATATCCCATCACCATCACTTCCTTATATTGCTGCATCACCGACACTACACACTGCGAAAAATTATATGTGACAGGTGATTGTTGGTAGGGAAGCAGTTACTGGGTCAACTTTGCTTCTAGTTCTCTTACAGAAATAGAAGCCATGCTAATTATTCTTCCTTGCGTCTTTCTATATGTTTTTAGTATTTAATGATTATTTCAGCAGCAGAAAATCTGAAGTAATTGCAAGATTTTGTGAATGAGGATTACAAGAAAGCAAGCAGTGTATTTCTTAGGAACAAAATTACCTTTACATTTTTAAGGAAGCTTTTTAAACTCTCAATTTCTCATGTCAAGATTGGAGACGTCATTTTTAAAGCTTCATTAGTTAATAATGATAAAAAATTACGATTAAAAAAATATGCAAATCCTTCTGTCAGGACGGAACCTTTTTATGAGAGGTCACTGTTCCACTGCCAGCTTATAGATCAGACAGCCTACATTGTACATCCTTAATTGTCCAGTTTTCAGAGATAATGTATTTCAATTTATTTGTGTACTGTTTGATGAAAACATCAAGTTTTCCGTTCAGTTGAGATAGCATACTTGGTTTTCCAGAAGTCATATGAACCTTTTCCTATACAAAGGCTCATGAAGAAACTATACTTGCAGGAAAGAAGAGGTTAGATGCTCAAATGGATAATAACTATTTATGACTTAGGAAACAAAGGGTAGAAATACGTGGTGTTTTCACCGTGGAAACAGGTCACTAGCAGAGGTTCCTAGGACTGTGCTGTTAAATACATTCATACGTGATCTGGAAAGCATGACTAGTAAAGTGTCCGTGTAACCCCAGGTGAAATTCAGTATAGATAAAGTGTCAGGGGAAATTCTTGATTTTTTTCCTGTGTAACAAGGAGGGAAACTCCTCTTTGAAAGGCAGGTTTCCAGGCTGAGTAGATGTTAATCTCATCCGGTCATTCTTGTGCTTTTGTGTTCTTATCATAAGATGTCACTGAAAAAAACCCATTTTTTTAGCTACATCAGTTGCATTTAGTCATATCAGTTTAACAGGGGTAACCTCAATGCCTGTGGATTTTCTGTGTTGTGATGATTAAGGTACAATAAGCAATTACATGACTTTTAATTTTTATGCATCAGTAAGTTGTATAGCCAGCTTTCCAAGAGCCTTTTCCAAGAAAGGTGGGATTGAAGTAGGTTACCGTTCATTACAGTTCTGTTCACTGCAGCTAATGCATTTTAAAAAAACCCTATCAGCTTCTAAAGTAGATCTAATTAATTCTTGATGTTCATTTTCTGTTATATAGTAGGTATATAGTAGGTATGTTAAAGCCCCGAAACTTAAAACTCCCTTATGCTCACTTTGGTGAGCCTTTTGTTTTCCCTTTCTTAACTCAGTTTTTTTTCTTAATAAGTTTTCTTAACATCATATTTACCCTTCTTTAAAAGGTTTTACGTATTATCATTTTGACTGACTCTGACACAACCCACTTAGTAACTGTAGCTCAATAGATTATTGAACAATTACGCTTCAGCAGTCCCAGCTTCAGCTGATCCTTTCTCAAAAAATTTGAGGTGATGAATGAAACTTGGAGCCTGTGGTACATTGTCCTATATCGTAACGGGCGTTTCTATGCTCATTTGGACTTTTAATGTGATGGTATCATCTGATTAGCATTCTGAATCTATATGAAATGCTTCAAGTTAAAAAAGGTATTGACTGATGGAGAAAGCAAAAGTCCATGTTAATGCAAAACACATTTCCGTCAAAGGATGAATCAACTCTGTTTACTGTTTTACAAATCTATTTAATCTATTTAGTCTTTCCTTACTCTATGGTGTGTGAAATTCAGACATTCCTATAAATTCTTTCTTTGATAGCATTTGAGCTTTTCTTAAAGGTAGAGTGGCAAAATCGTATAGGTCAGCAGTCTCCAAATTTTTTTATTGTGCACCCTGTCACTAAAACTTTCTGACCATACATCCCCAATATATGTATATTATTTCTTTGTAACCTACATGTGTTGCTGAAGTTCTAATATTTTCTTCCTGTACCCTGATGGATTGTCTTGTACACACCCAGAGTGTGTGCACCCCACTTTGGAGACCAGTGCTATATGTTCACTTGAAGTTGTATATTAGAAAAAAATTACTCACCTCTAAAAAGTTTAAATTGTCTTTTTTAAGTACGTAAGAAAATTTCAGTTAAATTTTCTTTCTCCTTTGCTTAGTTATTCTTTCTATTGTTGCAGTTAGCAACACAGATTCTAATCATAAAACTGCTAAAACTTGAAGATTTCTCTTTTCCTCACCAAACTCCACTCCCTCCCATCAAAAAACTACCTCTCTCACTTCATTTGCACCCTTTGCGCTAAGATACACATCTTCTTTTAGGAAGTGCTTGAGGTTTGTAGCTATAGCAGGTCTGAGCACAAACAAGCAAATCACCTTCCCTTGGGGAATATAACAATTTAAACGGAAACTGTGGAGGAAGAGACTCAGGAACTTCCACAGGTTGCAATTTGCTGATTTTTATATCTGGATGGTAGTATGACTCAACCCTGGAGACATTGTCATTTTGACTGCAGGCTGGCTGACTCTGGCTCCTAAAGGCTTCCCAAGAATAGTTCTCTTAACCTAGTTAAGGTTAACTTGTTGCCAAAAAGAAGTTTGGAGAGCTTACCTGCTTCTAAGGACATGAAGAATGCTATCACTCTAGTTTGTTGCTGCAGAAGGTTATACTACACAGTTTGTGTCCTGGTTTGTTTTTTTGCCTTCCTTCTTTTGAATTCAGTAAACTCTTACTCATTTCCTCTCCAAATTAAACAATTCTAATCCTTTAGTCTCTCCTTATATGGAAGTCTCTTCTGTACATCCAGTGGTTTTCTCATCTGTCAGTTCTTCTCTCTTCCCATGCTTCTTTTGGGGTTGGTCTCATAGAAACCGAACACAGAATGTCCAGTGAAGAATATTAGTGTTGTCATTTCCCAATGTTAATTTCAATCCCGTTTATTTATGTGCATGGGCAAAATACTGTGTAAACCTATTAAGTCAATAAAACTGGAGCAGCAATATATTCTCTAAACATTTTGCTTATCTTTTTGACCTTCAGATCGACCTGGCAAGGCACTGGAGATGTTTCCATGATGAATCATCCTTGAATTGTTGTAATCCATTTAAAAATATTAACCACAGTCCAGAGCAATAATTCACTTAATTCTTCTAGGTTATGTCACCTTGGGCATTTCACGTGCGAATTGTCCACTCAGCAGTTAGGTTCCCTTCTCCCTTTTCTAATCTTCTCCTAGAAAGATTAAAGTGGGGATGAGAAAATGCAATGGTTATATGCAGTCACGCTTCCTTTCCTTCTTTCTGATGGTCCAATATCGAAGATCTGAGACCTGAAGAAAGCATTACTAGTCAGGCAGACACTGAAGCATATTCCAGAAGCAGTCATATATTTCCAGGATTAGTTGTTTCATCATCTTCTTGGTGCTTGTGGTGAGGCTGACGCGCCTGTCGTTCCCTGGGTCCTCCTTCTTGCCCTTCTTGAAGGTGGAAGTGACATTTGCTTTCTTCCAGTCTTCAGGCACTTCTTCCAATCACTGTGATTGTTCAGAGGTTGTTGAGAGTGGCCTCACAATTACATCAGCCAGATCCATCATCCGCATCCCATCAGGGCCCAAGGACATTTGATGATACCACGCAGAGAAAAAAAAAACCACCTGTGTGTATTTTGTATATAATGATATATATTTCTGAATTCTTAGGGGAATTTTAAGAGATATCTAAACTTTTGCAGATAGTTCACACTGAAAAGTGTTAAAAATAGTTTAATGTACACAGAGGTTTCTTAGTAAGTTCAGCATACGACTGTATTTTTAATTCTGTTATACTTATGCTTTTAGACATTAGCATTTATTCACCATATAAAAAACCATTTTCTTAACCTTTTATGAAAGAAACGTGAAGTTTTACAAGCACCACTAATTGGTTTTGAGCACCTCTCCTTTCGGAGATGCATAATTCTGATAGTGACCTTGTAATCCATAACTTGATTTTTTTCAGAACCCTTGGAAATGAAAGACAAAAAAAAAAATACAAAACAAAGTCAGAGAAAATAAAGATATAAAGGACTTGTAGTGTTTACTTCATAATATTACTTTAGACAAGTCTGAGCACAGAAAAGGAGCAAGAGGCCTTATTTTTTTAAGTTGGAGCTTCTCCTTATTGTCAGTAGTCAGAGATAATTTTGAACAGTGCATCAACAGATCGAATAAACTTCTGGAGTATTTAATGTTGTTTTCCTATGTTAAATTAATACCTCTGTAGTGTAATTTTATGATTGACAAGGCCTGAATCCATGAACTAAGATATTGCTGCTTTTTCCACTTGGGCAAATTCATGAAGAATTCTGTATTGGAATTTCAAATAAATATAAAACCTGCAGTGCTGTGTAGTTTGTAGGTTTGAAAATGTGGAATCATTCTCAAATGAATGATTAATGTATGTTAAAATTGAACTTTAAAAATTCAGAAGGTACAGACGAATCAAGCATGTTGACTCATAAATGTTAATCTTTTATTAAAACTCTCCTTAAAAGTCTGAGCTAGCAATGGACAAATGGTTGCAAATGGTTTATTATATCCTGTGGTTTGTTGCTTAAATCTCACGTCACAGGTGAGACAATGTAAATAACAGCCCATGTGAATCTGGATACCAGGGTTTATTTAAGACCGAAGATCAGAGCTTTTATCTTACTTGGATGCCTTCCATGCTGGCTCATTTGCTCCCTTCCCAACCTTACGTTTGCTAACTCCCCACAGCCCCTCCCAGTAAGGAGGTAGCTGCTGGCCAAGGGAGGCTGGGCACAAGGTTGTGTTCATACCTGCTGTGCCGCTGTTTGCAGCTACCAGTCTTGGCTGTCATTGGCCAAAATGTATGGACATCCCCTGGCCTTCGTCTCCCCTGATCTCTGGGATCGTCCCACACTTCCAGCATGTTACTTCTAAGCAGGATCTTCGCCTTTGACTTTCCAGCTCCCCTTCTTTCTGAGATGATTACTTCTTTTTGGAGACCTTTCTTTTCCACTTCGTCTTCTTTCTAGACCCCTAAGCTCATGGTGTTTCCCATCTAAATAGTCCATATGCAGAAGAAGCACAATGTTGGATCACCCTTGTAGCTGGTGGTTCTGTTTTACTTCTCTCTGTCACTGGAGGACTGAAGGCGTACCACTTTTGCTTAGTGGGGGTGTTATAAAAGTTGCAACTAGTTGCAGTTAGCAAGTAGCAGGCTTCTGCTTGAAAGCTCAAAACTCGGTTCTGAAAATTTATCTCCCCCCCATCCCTGCCTCATACAGCCAATTACCTGCCAACTGTTAACATTCATAATTTAAGCTATTTTTCATCTAAAATATTGGGATAAAGCAATAATGGGTAAGAAAAACAATCTGAAACTTACTAGATTAGATTTTCCTGCATGTAAAATTTAGAGTGCTGAAGTACTCACATATATATCCAGAAAATGCAATGGATCCAAATTTTCCATATCAAAGTTTCCGTACTTCAGAGCAGAGCAAATAAAGAACCAGAGCGATTATAAATCTGAACACCTCTAGATTTTAGGAAGTTGTCATTTCTATTATGTGTTAGGGTCCGAATAATAGTTTAATTTTTCAGTCAGATTTCAAGATGCAGATCAGAGATCAAATCTTTGGCTTGTGCAACTGCCCTAGCTCTGCTAACTGATGGGACTCTGAAAGCTCAGACTGTCTTTGGTTGCCAGAATGGAGTAGTGAAAAAATAAAATGCTTTCCTTTCTTTTAGCCCAATCAAACTGTATATACAGACATCAATTTTTATGGTTTAATTGGTACTTGAATAGTACATGATGGTACATTGTGTTTATTTTTTAAGTGGTGAATAATACCAGCAGTTCTTGTAGGGAAGGACCAGGTTACGAGTGCCTGCAGGATGTCGATGGGATCCATGGCTTGTGAAGGCATTCCAAATGGGAGAGGGTAGCAGGAGAATGTCTGCATTTCATAGCTGCAAGGTATTGCTAATCATGTGGGCGATGGTTTCTTCTGCTATGAGAGGCGTGGATGCTAGATGACAGCTCCCATTACGTGAAGCTCTGTTGCTCTTAGTAGCAGGACCTCACCTCTGCTAATAGTTCAAAAGACCTTTGGACTTGGAACTCAAAATGCTCAGTAAATAATTTGCTTCTTTGTGAAAGCAGAACCTCACCTTTGTGAGCTGCAATGGCTTCTTGTTCTCATTTCCAGCGGTGCTGAATGATAGATCTGCTCCCGAGCCCAGAACAAGGAGTACGAGCCTTCAACAGCCGTGTCACTAACAGACTTGATGAGATGGTCTTGTCAAAACCGTTGTAATTTCAATGTCAGTATTTTGGTGATACTAGGAATGCTTAAATGGATGACGACAAGTTAGCCTGAGAGTTAACAGTGTAATAGTATCATATGAACTTGCCACTGGCTGCTGTAAGAGAAGAGATCCAAAGAGGAGATACAAGGACTTCCTGAAACAATACCTCAGCCTAGGCCATATTGACCACCATCAGTGGTCCACCCTGGCCTCCAGTCGGGAGATTTGGAGACACACCATACATAACGCTGCTGCCTCCTTTGAGAGCACGCGTAGAATCAGTCTTGAGGAGAAAAGACAGCACAGAAAGAACCGTGCCTCGACTGTACCACCCAAGGAGACCTTCCGGTGTGCTCTTTGCAACTGGTCTTGCCTATCCCGCATTGGCCTTTTCAGCCATCAGCGCGCTTGCAGTAAGCATGGGGAAAGCCCTTCCCAGATCTTCGTCCGCGAAGCCAAGCAGTGATGATGATGGAGAGTATCATATTAAGAATATAAAACCACAGACCTTTCTGCAGAGTAGTAAATTTTTCAGGATATGGTCATAGACATATTTGAAACCCCTTCTTACTGCACAATTTTACGTACAGCCAGAAAGTTGCCTTCGCAGCATTAGTGCTCTTTCAAAGCAAAAGGATAGCTTGACATTACAGAAGGCTTTTTGGTTAATCAGAAAGTTCTCCGTTTGATTTGAAAAAATCATACATGTCTTTCACTTCATCAGCAGGACATGTATTTTTTCAGTCAATAACACAGGAATATTCTGAAAGTTAGAACATTGATTGTTAGTGGCTATATGAAAGCCTTTCTAGACATGTAATTTTAAAAAGTAACAAAACATAGTACAAAACTATGGAAGTTTAAATGAAGAACCTAATTCATGTATGACTGCTTCTGACTGAATGCTCTGAAAACTTAAGCTGTGCTCAGTTTAGCCATAGAAAGTCAGCTATGCCATATAGCTGGCAGAAAAAGAAATATGGATTATCCATGTTTATACAGATTAAAGATTTGTATAACTTGCTGGTTAACATAGTTCTTCCAGATGAAGTTTTAATGCCACACTAGTCTCAGTGAATAGTGCTCTGAAATAACATTTCATGAGACAAGAAAACAGAATGCTGTCTGCAGAGCCCAATGAGAGCACATAAATCTGAAGCCTAGAAAAACACTATTTTTACCTCAAAAATTAAGCTCCAAAACACTTCCATGCCTTTCAACAGAGTGGAACATTGCCAGAACAGTTTCAAAAGAAGGAGAAAGAATGATGTTTTGTATTCTTATTGC
The DNA here is from genome assembly GCF_000710305.1 of Buceros rhinoceros silvestris. Classification (NCBI taxonomy): domain Eukaryota; kingdom Metazoa; phylum Chordata; class Aves; order Bucerotiformes; family Bucerotidae; genus Buceros; species Buceros rhinoceros. The sequence continues at coordinate 3,952 of NW_010410956.1, read as the reverse complement.
TGGATTCTGCAGTACTTGCCAAATTTAAAGCTTTCTTAAAATAAATGCATTTTTTCATCCCTGCCTTTTATTTTTGAATATTTATCATGTCAGTATAAAATGATATGGCCTGTTTAATATATCATTATTTAAAATGATATGATAAGTTCCAGTTATTCAGCCAGGAGGATTGAAATGTAGAATAAGAATGGTACTTATCACAGCTTACCTTTACCATTGGTATCTTTTTTTGATAATGCTGGAAGCATCCTAGAACTTCCCTCAGTTTCCTTCTCAACCAGCAGGTCAGTGTTCTTCGTCTAGTAGTATGTTGTTAAGTTCAATTTCTTGCTGACCTTCTCTATGGGTGGTGCCTTAGAGTATCTCTAAACTATGGAGTAAGTCCTCTCATAGTGATTTGTGGGGATGCTCTCTCGTATTCCACTGCCAAAACTCAGTCAAAGGTAGGATCTAACAACTCCTCACTGTTGCCTCATGACCTTGTCATGCTTTGCCTTTGTTTTCTGGAGCTTCTTAGCATAACTGTCAGGATTCTTCAGTTCATGTAGACCCTTCGTTACTATCTCCTGCTCTCTCATCATCACAGAAATACAGTTTGGGTGTTGTCGCAGTTCATGGTAGGTGAACAATTTTGCCAGTCAACTCTGAGTTTTAACTCCAGTATATACTTGGTGTTGTAGCAGACACGGCAGGTACAGGAGGGTGAGTTCACCATGTAAACAACAACCAAATCTGCTGCAGAGCTGTGTAAATCCAGCCGTGAGTCAGCAAAGACAATTTACTTTTCTGTCAAGGAAATTATATCCCAATGTTAATTGAATAATCAATGAAACGCTTCAGCAATATTTAACCTTCCATTGAAAGGCAATTTCTTTGAAAATATGTCACTATGTTTTGCAACGTGTACTGTACGAGAAATTATAAAGACATTTAAACTGAAGGATATTTCAGTGAGTAAAACAAAGTATGCAATACTGCATGTGCTCTTATAATGACTGTTCCAACAGCTTCAAGTTCATTACTTAGGGAGGTTTCCTTACATGTGATTTCTGCCTCCCTCAAATTAATATTATTACTGCTAAGCGTCATATTTATTTATAACGTTAACTATACAAAATATACAATAAAACGATTTATAAATTACTTTTTTTTTTGCCTTGGGAGTAGAAACATTTTTATTACAAGAGCATGAACCATAATAACCCATTAATTAATTTGCAGAGAGACCAGACGGTTCAGTTAAACTTTAATGGAAAGAATATCAATTAGTTTTTCACCATTTGTGAAGGAGTGGTCGGGGTGGCAAGAGACCAGTACAAGAGGAATGGAGTGGAGAGAATGACATTCAACAAGAAAATACTTTCCATCACTGAACAGCTTCGGTGGAACTGACTTCAGGACACAGGAAGAGAGTCAAATGATCAGAGCCCTAAGGCAAAACTACTTGTGGGAGGTTTGAATTTCAGATTTGCTTCTACAGAGATATTGATTATTACTTTTCACAGAAACTAGTGTTTTAGTGTAAACATGTATTAAAATATTTTTAAGCCACTCTCTAAATTACTAAGCTAAATTGAAGTTACTGCTTTTCCCAAGCTTAGTTCTGTTTTTACTGGACTGTTCATGCTATTTGGAAAACCACCCATGTAAAACTTCTTTCCAATCTTCCAGCTGAGCAAACGTAATTTACTCAGAGTGGAATTTAAATACATGTGTAACTTTAGATGAGTATTCAAGGAGATTGTCATAAACTTACATACATGCTGAAATCCTTTCCTAGCTTGACGCTTACGCTATTTTTTTTTTTGACACATCACTCTTGTTTTAATAGTGCTTTGATTATTACTTGTATCCTTTTAGAAGCAACCTAAATAAAGTAAGAAAGTGTACATTGCAGTTCTGTAGCACGTAGTGTTCCGGTTTTGGTGGGAAAAAACATATCCCATGGAAGCTCCCAGATACATGGAATACATGGCTTTTGCAAGATCATGTTGTTATGCGAGGTAGTGGAGATGTTCATTACAATATTTTCTGTAAAGCTGTAGGTGGATATGCTGTGCAAAATCCAGAATCAAAAGTCTAGAGCAGAAGGATTGAGGCTCTGAACTTAGACTGAAAGTCTGAAGGAAACAAGTAGGGAGATTTGAAGGCTCAGTGAGGCATTTATAACGGTCTGCATTGATGAGGAGGTACGTTGTACCAAGCCGTTCAACTGGAGTTTCCAGTATGCTGAAGACCATATCTTCACATGTATGTCACATGGGTAAGAGGAGAGGAAGGTCTGAATTACCAAGGCCCAAAATGACTCCTTGATATTTTCTGGGAGAACAGATGACAGAAAATATCCCTTTTAGCTGCTTCTATAGGAGACAACAATGTAGAATCCAACCTCCTAACCTGTAGGCTGGCCATCACAGATCCTGGCATCTATTTTCTATGCAGAGAGGTTACAGCAGGGCTTGAACTCCTGAAAGTTTTGCTTGCTCCTTCTTCTCCAGTTCAACTTTTCTTTAGGTTCAGTATGATTTTTCACCTATAATTTGATCTCATCCAGCTGCTGGGCTACTGTAGCTCAACTGGTATCCATATGTGGTAGGACCATAGAGGTGTCTGTGCCCTTTTTCTTTCTGGTGGCTGCATGCTGCTGATAGAGAGGCCCAGAAAAATTAATCCTTCTTGATCTCCACAAACCAGTGGTCTACTGGGGAAGTATTATCCTAGTTCCTATGTTATGTCTTCAATATGAAATTAATTAGGGAAGTTAATATGCTTGTATTTTGTTCTGTTCAAGTAAAGAATAAATACATATTTTTGTAATTTAAATAGCATCAAAATATATTAAAGTTTGAGTGCTTGATCCTTCTAACATGTTCTTTGATTCAGTTGGAATTGCAGAAAAACATCTGGCTATGTGCACAGAAGAGATGGTTGACTTTAAGTCCTAGATAAAGTAAAACCACAAGAATTCTGTTCAAAATCTAAACTGCATTCTGAGGAGTTGCGTTCTCTAGCATACCAAGGAAAGCACTGCCTTACAGAGTGAGTGTTGCCTTCACAGTGAACCGGACTGCTGTAGTCTGGAGAAAAATAGAAAAATAACGTCCTGGAACAAGTATCCTTATGTGTTTGGAAGCCCTTGAGGCTGAAAAAATGCCTGGCCTATCATTGTTCAATAAATATAAAGCTATTTTATTTCGGATTTGGGATGTTCTAACACATCGGACTTGTTTTATGAAGTCCTAATTTTACGGATTAAGTAAACTTTTTTTAACATGGCTTATTAGGAAAACTAGGAAAAGAATAATTCCAGGAAAAGAAAATTAAATCCTGAATTAAACAAACCATGTAATTCAAACTGATTGTTCTAATAAAAATTTTAAAAAGTTTTTCTTTATTGTAGTCATTGGATCCTACTTCTGTGGTAGTATTCCTAATCTCTCTGTTAATCCCTAGACTGGTTGAGACTCGAAACATATTTTTCTGTGGATGTTTTTGGAAGAGTTTTTCCTAAAAGTAGCAGTTTTGTGCACAGAAGAGACGGAGTCCAGGGCATAGGACTTTATTGGTAGTCCACTCTGATTAGTTAAAAACCTTTTCTTGATGGGAATGCAGATTTTTGGTCTTCCTTTCATTAATACATGAGAAACAAGCCAGGAGCTAAGGGCATTTGGATCTTTTTAGAAATTCATTTGAACTCAACCATTAAAATAAATGTTTTGGTTTTTTTTCCTCTCAGTTGCAAATTGGGAATGTGTTTCTGTTGAGACACACAGCATTTCTATTAAGTGGCTACATACTTCATTCATACTGATACCTGTGAAGAGTTAGCACACTTAAATCACCTGTTTAAATGGCAGTCTGAATGAGATCGAATGTTTGCATACGTGCTTAATGCTTAACAACATCTGACAGATATTATATGACTATAATATGACTATTATATTATATAATA
>NW_010410955.1:40141-43473 GCF_000710305.1 Buceros rhinoceros silvestris | reverse complement strand
TTCCCTCCCCCATCTCTGGGTAGACTCTCCATTTATTGCCCTGAAAAAGCACCAAATCCCAGTCCCACCCTTCAAATGTATACCATGGATGTATGTTCATTCCTAGATGACCCCCTCTGCATTTAATTTTGAATGCTCCTAGATTACTTTTGTTGTATTCACTCTGTTCTGAGGATGAAATTAAATAAGAGGAACTGATTAGTTAGGCATTGATTTCACCTCCACCTGTAGTTTGAATCACTGGAGGGTTCTGTCCTTAAACTGAAGGACCCACTTCCATTGAACATAGGAACTGCTCCTCTCCCAGTGTGCAGGTTCACACCTTGCTGTGTGTGCAGCTGTGTGTGCTGTGCTCGCTGTGAGTTTGCTTGCTTTTCAATGAAGAAATAGAAAATCTAGACTTTGAACGGAATTTCCCTGCAATGATTAATTCAGAGCACTGCTCTTTTCATAACTTATTAAAATGCAGTAACAATGAATTCCTAACAGTGCTTCTCTAAACAGCGATTGTTCTGCTTTGAAGCCATGATGCACACTGCCTGCCCAGTTATGCTGCTGTGTAAAGTGGCATAAATACTCAAAGAGAGATGACACAAAAGAAGCCCTGTACAGATGGCTTGGGGAAAATGCTGGCCTTTCCCTTCAGTCATCACAAGCTGGAAATCTGGCATTAAATAGGATTTGTAGGCAGGTTTGATGCCCCTCTTCTGGCTCATCCCCTCCTATACTTGCATCTCCCTCCCACCTCGTACATTGTACTCTGTCTGAGGACTTCTGACATACACTAGATAAAAATTATGTACCAAATCTGTTTGATAGAAGATAGCCTGGTGCTGGATGTCCCTTTCCCCTCATAGCAATAATTGTGTCAGGGCTGGCTTCTTCTTTTCTGTAAACCCTAGCAGGTGGTGGGGATAGATGACTGTGTGCCTGCATGTGGCTTTTTCCGTTGCCCATACTGCAGTGTGAAAACTCTATCGCCTTTTGTTTTGAAGGGTTCTTTTTCTCTCTGCTCACAAATCCCGTAGGCTTGATGAGCTCTGCATCCCGGACACGCTGATGCGTTTGTGCCATCTGCTGCCAGAAGAGGTGATTGCATGTACCAGTTTTGCTGGAGTTCTTCACAGCTTCCGTCAGGATCTCATACATGGAAGGACAGCAAACATGCCCATAGCAAGGGGGAATGTTTCCTGTCTTCTTGTTAACGTGGCTGAGTCACTGGCAGTAGAGTCTGAAATAAGATCTGAAGCTCGGTATTACGATCTAAAGACCCAGCAACAAAGTAAACTGTCCTAAGCTTGGGAAAGCAAAGAGGGGCTTTAGTAGCATCATGATTGTGTAAGCCATCTTTCTGGGAAAGGGTGCTTCTTCCTCAAATCCAAAGTTCTGTGGAATATTTCTTGCTTAATTTCTGAAGATCCAGAATATGATTTGGCACAGGGAGTTGTGGTTTAGCAACCAATGCTATTTTAGAAGGTCCTCCTAATGATGTCCCTGATAATAGGCAGAAAATGTCAGAGACATGTCGGAAGGACTGGCTGAAGTCTGAACTTAGCTTGGCAGTACCCCAAACCCCATTCAGCATGACACCTTCTGTCCCTGGTGGGGAAGCAACTCTGAGAGGTCTTTTTGCCTGATGGCAGCACTCCTCCTGGTGGGTTATTGTGTGAGCCAGGGAGAGCAGAGCAGCCTGCATGTGGGCGGCAGCAGCTCACTGGGACCGTCCAAGGCAGGTCTATGTGGACAGTAGGCGAACAACCCCAGCCAGGAGGGCAGTGCAGCTCAGCGTGTGACTTGGGCTTTGTTACTGATTGGTTTCAGCTATAAATCAGTATTTTTTTGCTTCTGCCAGCCCCTTCCCCAGGTGCAGCCAGGAACACACTAAGCAGGATTGTGCTCAGGTGTCTTCTGGGCATAAGCTGTACATCAGCTTTGTCTGACTTCAGGGACAAACAAACTCGTTAAATGGCCAGCTCACACCCTCATATTCCTGCTCCTACCATGTGCAATGAATTCTGTAGATGTGATAGCAAATTTAGGAGGTCTGCAATCTTCTTCGTGCGTTAATCACAGGGTGGGGGGGGACACCTGCCAGTGGGAAGCTGGTGAGGACAGTGTTAGTCGTTGCTGTCTGTGTAGCAGAACTGTATTCAGACAATATCCATTCCTGTTATGCTGGGAAGTGTTTTCCTGCAAGGGATAGCCAGCCCTCCAGGTGCTGACCATCCACGGGCAAATTTACAAAGTGTTTTTACAGCCTTATCTATAAAATATAGGTGAGATTTCTAATTTCGTTGGAAGGCTCTGTATTCTCCATGTACCTGCCTCTTCTAAGCCTAACGCCTTTATCAGCACTTGTCAACAAAGCTTTTTAGCATTTTTCATTATTGATACAGACGTATTAGGGAATTTTTAGAATTAAAATCCAAGATTATGCACTGTGTAAGACACTAGGTAGTTTGATTTTGAGAAAAACTTCAAATGCAACAGACGTTCTAGGACAAAATCTGACATTATACTGTGATTTTCCTTAAAACTTCTTCCTGGAGTGATGTGAGGTTTTCTATTAAATAAAGCAGAGTGTGAACAGAGCATTTCTAGTTCTCACATTTTTAGGGGAAAAGCTAAGTGAACTAACTGAACTTACTATGTTACGGGGTTTGAATTTTCAGAGGTAGCTGCCTTTCCTGTGTCCTTCTTGCAAATGCCTGGAGAAAACAAGCTCGAAGATATCGCTATGATTTCATGGCCTGTCTCTCACTTCATGGAAGTTTGGTTGGGGATGCTGCCTCCTAAAAGTTGGGGGACTGATGAATGGGATCCTGCTCCCTGGAGCTTTTCAGAATCACCAGGGTGAAGCAGCTCTGACAGGAGATGAGATTTGAAGAATGAGCTTTGATTTTCTCAGCCTTCCTTTACAAAAGGACATTGAGGTCCTACTGCATGAGGTCTTCTACCTAAGTTTCTGATGGTTCTCGGAACCCAAATCTTGCTTGTGTCCATACGCTGCTAGGATTTTAGATGATAAAGGACTTTAGGACTAGGATATTGGAGAGAATGCCTTCCTGGAACATACTTTGTTTATATTTGATCAACAACGATTTTGCGTTCTCTTCTCTCCTTCACCTCACAATGTAGCTATCATCCTGATGAGCCAGGAGATCACCAGGCCTGCCCTAAATATCTCTGTGTGTGAGGCTGTGGCCTCACAGGTAAGCACAGAAAAGCTTTGCAACAGATGTGGGGCTGGTCTCCTGGAATTTCTTCTGAGTGAGCAGAGCAGGTAAATTGGGATGAGAGTCCTGTGCAAAGGACCATGAATGCTTCCGATC
>NW_010410955.1:35129-39972 GCF_000710305.1 Buceros rhinoceros silvestris | reverse complement strand
CATTTCAAGCCCTGTTCCTGTTAACAGAGAACTGCTCCAAAAATAAAGCCCTCGTCTCGCTGCAGACGCTTACAGCTGGCTGTGAGCACTGCAAGCCCCTGCCTCAGATCTCCACCAGCTCCTCCTTCCCACCAGCCAGTTCACACCTTACAGGGGAAGGAGGGCAGTTGCAGGGCTGTCTGCCTACGTAACTTCTTACCATTGCTTTCTTAAAATCAGGGTGCATTTCACCTTTGGAGTCCTGTGCCAGAGCAACAGTGGCGTTTTACTCATGCCTTCATGCAAGGTGGCCCATGTTCTACTCTGCTGTAGCAGTGGTTGCTTTTCCCTTTCTTCTACTCTAATTATTCCAGCTCTTGTGCTTCCTGGATGCTGCCCATGCTGCAGGAATAAGAGAGCCTTGATGCCTGCTGGGGCTGTGGGCGTTGTGCTTGATGGAGATCGAATCCCCATAGTGCTTCCTGCTACACTCTTCAACAGATGACAGTGCTGAGCCGCACATAAATTACTATAAAATCTAAGAATTGGGGGACTGACAGTCCCTGTTAGCAACTTCCACTGGCTTTTGTGCACTGTCAAATATGACCTCTGCAAGATGAAGCTGGGGCAAGAGAATAGGAGCAATGGAACATGGATGGGTGGGTTTGGAGGGCTGAGGTTTTCCTCTGCCTGTCTCCCATGGAAAGGGAGGAGGGATGCCCTTGAAACTTCTGCCAAGTGTTCCCATTCACTTCAGGTGAGCTGCTGTTTTCTGCTAGCAGAAAATCTGGCCTGTAACTTCTTCCCCTGGTGATGTGGGTGGAGAGGAATTATGTATGAATGGCAAAGACAACCAGCACTTTTCATAACAGCTGATGCTGTACATGGGACCTTAACAAATATATATTTCATATAGGTGACTTAATCTGGATCCATATGGCTTTGGCAGTGTTCTTGGTGGTAGGTGGGAAACTGGTTAGTAGTGCAGGAAAGCTTGCTCTTAGCTTCATGATCTCAAACACAGTTGTATTATTTAAGCCTTTTTGATTTCAGCACTTTCTGAGCAAGGATCTGCATTCCCTCCCTCATCTTGCTAGTGAAATCCCTGCTCATCTGCAAGGACAGTGAAAAATAATATTTTGGTTCTGGCACTAGGTGTCTCAGCTGTATTTGGCCTATCTGTCTTGGCTTCCGCCAGCGTTAGGATATAGAATCTGTCAAAGGACCCAGGCCAAGGCTGTATAGATGGAGTGCAGTGAATTCTGGGGCTTGGAGACAGGATCCCCTTCATGTCATCGTCTCCACCAGATGACTCAGAAAGTTTCTGAAGACACCTGCTTTCCTTCTGCACTTAGAGGACAGATTTTCTCTGGGTCCATTGCTCTTTTGGGGCTTGGCTGCTTTCCTGGAATCATCCTTCATTCCCCCTTTTTCTGACTTGTCCTGTAGTATAAAGCTGAAGAGATTCAGTCATTGGTAGATGAAGAGAATGAAAGTGATTGAGCGGGATGCCATTCTGATCATGTAATTGACCCCATGAGCCAATGGGTTTTAAGAGAGAATTGAGAACATTAGATTGAATTACAGCTGGGGTTATCCATTAACCCTGTGATGGCTGTTTGTGGTCATGTATACTTCATATGTAAGTTTTAGCTTTTCTGGATGATTTAGTGAAGAATTTTTGGGTCAAGGACAAATTTGCTGCTCTGCAGCAAGGTAGAGTTGTTATTAGAGAATAGGCAGGCTCTGAGGATGGGCAGTATTGGTGCAGGCCCAGTTCATAAGGAAGAGAGCTGTGATTTGCTCTGGCTGTGACTTATCTTTGTAGAAAGCAACTGTGCTACAGAAACAGAAAACAAGCTGGTAGCGAAGCATCTGGGAAGCGAATTTCCAGTGTTGGATAACTGTAAGCAGAAGGCTTGGCAGAACAGGGCAAAGTACATTTACGATGGGGGCTCTTGTGATATTTGTGACACATGAGGGTGTGGTGACATTCCTCCTGGCATTGCCCTCTGACTGGCACCTGAACATAAAGTGATGTAACAAATTAGCATCCTCCAGACAGACAAACAGATAACAGACAGTAATTGAGAACAGAAAACCATTCTGAAGGAGCCCAAAGTGCTTTTGCAACCTTGGAGTCAAGTTCTGCCCGATATGTGCACATGCCCCTCTTGCTGACTTGGAGCAAGAGGAGAACGTGTTCCCAGGTCTGAAAGGGAACGGCTTTGCTCATTGCTGGAGAGCTGCCATGTGTCTTCTTCAAGAAGCACCTGGTGCTGACTAGTCAGATTGGGATGAGAGCTTGAGAGAGGCTGAGGACTTTTTTCTCCTGCGCCGCCTCCAAAATGGTTAGCTATCATACTTCCACTGTTCTTTTCCAGTGTCGTCAATGCTCTTTCTAAAGTGGTGGGATTGGTGTTGGCTTCTTCAGGGGGAATATCCTGAAGGTGAAATTAAATTTTGAGGAGGAGGACTCCATTACATTGAGCAAACCAGCACTGGAGGGGGGCTAATTTAGCAAGCAGGGCTGCTGAGACGACTGCACAGAGGACTGTGAGGACATACAGCAGGAGTCACCTTTTCATGTTGAGCACCTCATTTCACATAGAGTGTAGCAATACTAGGGCCCACGCAAGTGCTGAGAAGGACAGTTGGTTATAGGAAGTTTAAATAAGTTATCCTTTTCAACAGGGAAGAAAGATGACTGACTAAGCTGTGTAAAATCTTGAGTGATCTTTGGAAGGTGCCGTGGTTAGGTGAGTTTCTTCATTGCCTAACAAGCCTGCAAAAGGAAATCCTTTCTGACACAATGTGTGTTTTGTGACACACAGTGCTACAAGGCACTGACTATACCAAAAATATAAATGATTTAGAAAACAATGAAAGACGTTCCCAGCAGTAAGTCCATCAGTGCTGTTAAGGACAAACCTGCAAATACTGCCTCTGGTTTGGGAAATCCAAGGCTTGGAGGTTGCAGAGGAGAAGTGGTTGCGCTGTACTTGTCTTGCTCTGATGCTCTTCCCTTGAAAGCAGTCAGCAGCAGTGGCCCGAGACAGGATGCCAGGCTACATACCTCACTGAAGTTGTTAAGCTCTTGTAAAGAACACAGTTACAGCGAAGGGAGTAGGAAAACAAGGGCAAGGAGTTGCATGTTTGCACTCAAGCTCATCTGATTTGTGCCAACTGTTGTTACCTTGTAAGCAGATCCAGGAGAGGAGTTCCGGTGAGTCCCCCTCAGTATAACATCTTGCTGGATACTTAGCAGTGCTCTGTCAGGGTGTGAGCAGAAATGGCCCATCTAGACCCTATATAGTCCTTGCTAAATGTGTCTTCTCAGTCCCAGAGGGTGGAACTGGTAAAGCAATCTGTGCCCTGGCAGATTTTATCTTTGGGATTGCAATTCCAGGTTGAATAGCATCTTGTGCCATTTCCAAAGGGAATTTTATGTGTTACACACACTTAAAAATACGGACACCATATGGACAGTGGACAGTGTTAAGCAAGCAGGGTGTAGCAGTAAGCTGTTCTTGTAAGTACCCTTTGTCCCCTTGTCCTTCTGTTCTGTTTGTCAGCTGCTCTCAGACCTCATCACCCATGTTGTTCAGACCCTAAAGCACCTCTTGTACCCTTTGTCCCCTTGTCCTTCTGTTCTGTGTGTCAGCTGCTCTCAGACCTCATCACCCACGTTCTTCAGACCCTAAAGCACCTCTCTGAGTTGCACATCATATTCTTCATAGGCTTTCAGACTCTCTTAACTTAGTTTGGCTAATATGACTCTGAGTAAGTCCATTGGATAAGCAGACTGGCAGGATGGAAACCCAACAGCATGGGTTTTTTTCTTTTTGTTTGTTTGTTTTGCTTTTTCCCCTTGCACCATGAAATACCTTTCGCTATTGACATACAGGATTTCAGCTAGCTGGGTGGCTTCCAGCAGGGCACAGGAGAACTGGAAAAAACCTGGGACACTACTTTTAAGATTGTTTTTAAAGAAGACTTTGGAGAAAAAGGCTGATTTCTTTTACGAGGGGGTGCTGTCTCCCTGCAGTGCATTCTGTCACCATATCACAAGATTTCTAAAAGGAGCAGAATCAGTAGAACACTAGTGTATCCGTCTGCAAAGAGCAGCTTCCTTTGCTCGTTTCCTGTATTTGACTAAACTGGTAATAGTTCAGTCTCTCCCCTCCCACCTCTTGCCTGCTTCTGCCAACAGTCCTCTCAAAGTGTGCGTTGTGACTAAACTCTCCTAAAAAGCTGACTCTTCAGTGTAACAAAAACCTGTGCTGCTCATAAATAGATTTTCAATTACCAAAGGAAACAAGAATCAGTGCAGCCCAGCTGCACCAGAGCTGGCCTCCTGTCCTGTCTTAAAGAAGCCTCTGAAATTCAACACCAGTCACTTGGGCATAGCTGGGAGACCTCTGCAGGGATCTTTCTTTTGAACAGCACTCCTCACGTGCAGGTTCTGCTGTTTGCGGAATTGTCAAGGAACCGCAGAGTGTCTGTTTCGTGTCTTTATATGAAAAGTGACGAAAGCTTTTTGGTTTTTGGCTAACCTGGGGTTTCATTAGCAGTCAAGCGTAAGAATTACCTGGCCAAAGCAGAGGATCCTGAGGTGTATCATGAGCTTACAAATTGGTCTCTGCTAATAACAGCTGGTGTGTAGCTGGTGCTGTCTGAGCAATTGCAAACACTTTCTGAGCATCCAGGAGGTCAAACTTCCTTAGGTTCTGGGACTCACAGGAGGGTAATGATTTTAGACAAGAAAAAAAAAAAAAAAGCCATGCCCAAGGTTACGCATCACAGTGGGTAGACCTGGGAGGAAAAATCAGGCTATGCCAGGTCCTGAGGAAGGATTCAGCAG
>NW_010410955.1:0-35024 GCF_000710305.1 Buceros rhinoceros silvestris | reverse complement strand
TCAGCAGGAGGAAAGAAGGAGGCAATGGTATGTGTGGGTGATCCCTAGCCTTCCCTATAGAAGAGATGACCTGTATAAGGAGGATCCCTTCTATATGTCTTCTCCCTTGGCTGTCAGGGGACATGAGGGGGGCATACACCCAGCATGGACTTTTTTTTGGCCACCCTGGTGAGATGAATGGGTACTACCCCTGCCTTCAACAGCAGGTATATCAGCTGCCTCCAAACTGGGTGGACTCAAGTTGTCTTAGATCCTGGGCTCATGCTTGGCATACCAGAAAAGTGTGGTTAGTTTCCCAGTGACATATTTCTGCATATCCCATATCTCCATATGCCTGGAGCTGTTCCCTACAAGGGTTCTGTGCTGCTGTGTGCTGGAAGTACTGAACCAATGAGGGCAAGTCAGAACTGTTGAATCAAAAGCAATTCCCAGCGTTTCTGGTCTCCTCAGAGAAGTCATTGCTTCCTGGAACTCCTCTGGAGAGCTTCCCTGCTCTCCTGAACTCCAGGAGTTCATTTGCCTCAGGGCCTGGGATGAGTCTCTGGAAGAATTTAAACATTTATGTTAGTGGAGACTTTCTAATTTCTTTTACCTTTGTTTCTTCCCAGAGTGTTGGGGGTACAATAGCAGCAGCATGATGCTCACTTTCTTTCAATAAGATTAGTAAAAAATGTTGCTTAAGACAGTTACCAGGTCTGTGCAAGACTGGCTGCAAGTAGCAGGAGACTTCTGATAGAGCACAAGCTAATATTTTGGAGAGGGCACACTTTAAATGCAAGGTCAGCCAATGATCTGTGCCAGAACACCACATCATTGCTAATGATTGAGGAAATGAACACCCAGACCTCTTGTTTTGAGGAGATTGAGTTTCCCACAAAGTAGGAAGGAACAGGAGGAAGAAGACATCCATTGATTCTCATTAGAATGCCAGCGCAAGTGTTGGATTTCTCTAGAGAAAATCTCAGTTTTAATTCTCTTGGCTTTCTCCTGGTGTGTGAGGGAGAGAGAGGAGCTGGAAGAAGGACACTTCTAATTTTATACAGTTCTCCTTTCCCTCCCTTCTGTCCATGTGCACATGTTGAAGTGTGTAAAGCATCCGAGTGTCCCAGTTCTGGTCCTTCACAGACAGCACTGTGTCCCTAGGCTGAACCATGGTGCTTTGGGTCTTTGAGCGCAGTTGCAGAGGATACTCTGGCATCTTCTGAGCTCCATTGTGGGGCTGAAGGGCAGGTACCGGGCACGTTTATTCTGTGTGCTGCAGCTATTTTTAACAACTGATGTTACACAGACTTGTGCTTCTTCTCAAATCAGATTAGATGATAAAGTCAAGAGGTGAGCAGAGCAGCTCAGTAGAGGAGCAGCAGCTAACATCGCCTTTACTTGCTGAACTGCAGCTGAAGGGCAGGTACCGGGCACGTTTATTCTGTGTGCTGCAGCTATTTTTAACAACTGATGTTACACAGACTTGTGCTTCTTCTCAAATCAGATTAGATGATAAAGTCAAGAGGTGAGCAGAGCAGCTCAGTAGAGGAGCAGCAGCTAACATCGCCTTTACTCTGCACAGCTGCCTGTGGTCTGCAGCCAGCCCCTTGCCATTACCCTGGATCTTTTCCTTCTGGAGAGAAGGGGCAACATCCTCACTGTACACGCCACAGATAAGCTCACGTGCATCATTTACACGTGGCTGGAGATCAGCATGCACCTAAAGATCTTCAGCAGCCTGGCCATGGTATCTTTATGGCTTAGTAGCCTCTTGCTTGTTTCTTCTGATATGTAGAATACATTTGTAATCTTAAGAAGTTGATCTGTGAGGGACCACATTAGCTTTTTGAGCCAGCTTGGAAGGCACAGAAGGTCTACAAGGACAGGGATGTTACAGTGACTCATGGTCCCAGCAGCTTACAGGGAGCCTTTCATGCATGCAGGAGGAGTGGGTGATGCAGAGGTCCAGGAAGAAAATGAAGGCTGTGTGGACTGTCTGCTCCCCAGCACACTGATGTGGATGAGCAAGGCTACTGCAGATGCCTGGTCTTAAGCTGAAGAACAGGAGGAGTGCAGAGCTAGTGCCTGGGTCTGGCTTGGCTCCCAGAAGAATTCCCATGATATGCTTCTACTGCATGCAAGATTCTGTAAATCCTGCTTTGTGGAGCCTTCCTGAGGACCCCACTGCTCCTTTGACCTCCTTCTAGTTCCCATGCAGCAGAGGTGTCCCTTAATTCAGTGGCTGCCCTGAGCATCGCCCCATTCGGTTTCATGAGACCAGGTTAGACTAACAGAACGATATATTTCTTTGCTTACATTTCCTTTTGGTGGCAGTGGTTGTGCATCTAAGGTATCAGGAAGGAAGGCTTCAAGAGGGAATCCAACATTAGGAAATGCATATGTTAGAAATAAATTGTTGTGTAATTTTCTCTTGTGGTTAGTTTCTTCAAAGACAAGCCTGTGTGTTCCTCCTCATTTACGCAAAGCTGGTCATGAAATAGCAGCAGATCCCAGCACACACTGCTATAGTCATGAAATCAGCTCATCTGAAATGCTGTAATGGATAGAGAGCGTATCTGCATTGTTGTGGGTTTGGTTTTTTTTTTAATGGGAAGAACAGTCTCTGTGTCATATGCATCAGAGTCCCAGTTCATTCAAGGATGTACCCCAAATGTAGATGTTACATAAAAGTAAAATCTATTTTCTCTGTTCTTGCATCACAGTGCTTGGAATAGAAATAAATCCTGTTTTCCTACCACTGAAGGAACAACAATGGAATGAAATTCTGTGCGTAGAACTAATTTGCTCACGAACTGGCTGTTTAGTAAACTAACCAGCAAGCTTGGCCTACAGGTGCTGCTCTAATTCTCCCATTCCCCGCTTTTCTCATGCTTGTCAGCATACTTACCTGTTATGATGCCAAGTTTTATAGCTTGGGAAGATCTTAAACTAGTTACACAGCTAGGAGAACAGAACTCCTTCAAGGTGCTTTAGAGAGGAGTGGTAGCTGAACACCGGTCCCTTATTTAGCAAAATACCAGCTTTGCCAAACAACCTTTTCAAAAGAATGTGTCACACAAGATGTGGCTGCAAATTATGTATTTTGCCTGTAGCAGCAAGAGTCTTCTTAAATATCAGTGAACCTTCTTTGGTGCTATGAGAGCTGGTCCTTCAGCTAAATTTTTTTGTGTGTGTTTGACCCTGCAAGTTCTTGGTTTGGTTTTTACAGACAACTCCACAGGGTTTCTACAAATTTCACCAGGTTATCTGTAACCTCTGTCCCCTCCTCCTCCCAGGTGGTCCTGGTACTGAGATGGAAAGAAGAGAACTCAAATGGGCCATTGGTGCTTCTATCTTAAGTACTTGGGTCAAATACCAATCTCCATATTTTTCTTCTTTGTATTTGCACTGACGTGCTTGCTGAGCTGGAGTGCCTGCTTCTGTTGTGCTTACACCTCAGCTTGCATACTCTCTCAGCTTGCATCTGGTCTGTTGCAACTTGGGGTGAAAACTTTGTGCCAGGGTGGTGTATGCCGTACAGTGTGGCGAATGGGATTCCTTTAAATCCCTTCGCATTCCAACTAGGTTTTTGAATAAGGGGGGCTCTTTGAACACATGGAAAACCCCTAGAGTCTTAGTGAATCTTGAATTTGACCATCTCAACTATTTGTAGAACACTCTGTGCTATTTAAATGTATTTCCCTCAAGGGCACCTCATCTCAACCCCCTGCTCCATAGTTCAAATTGTATCAGCAGTGCTGCTGTGATCTGTTAGCAAAAATTCCTTTAGCTCTGTGGCAGAGCTGCAGATGTTGCTGGTCCAGGCTTTGGAAAGGAATTCCTATACCAGGCAGAGCTCAAGGGTTTAGATTTAAACTCTGCAGCCAGGCAGGCTGATAGTGAGAGATACTGATATATCATATTGTTTCCTGTAGCCATTGCCTGATTATTTATCAATATTCCTCCTCTGTTCATACAGGGAGAGGGAAAAGCAAGTGACGTACTGGCAGTGTAGGGCACCTTTCCCTTTCAGGAGTCTTCAGCCTTACAAACTAGGCTTAATGGTGAGCACGCAAAACCTTTTCTTTATAGAGAAGCATAAGGAAAGAGGATTCTGTAGGCAGAAAGCATTTCCAATTGCAAGGATGCTTGAAATTGGTGTTGGCTTTTTCTTTCTCTGCTATAGGGAAGAGAAGTGTCTCTGCTGTGGGAGTTACCTATGTGGTAGTGCGTGGAGACCTGTGCCTCTGACTCTGTGGGATGGTTCTTCCTGAAACGTTTCCTAACCACCAGGCGCAGAAGCCTCCTCTCTGGCAGGCTTTGTCCAGTGCAAGCTTTGCTTTGTGTTAGTGAAGGCAGGAGTGCTGTAAGGTGGTGCAGAACTAACATGGCGGGAGTGGCTCCTGCTCTTGTCTGGCTTTGGAGGCTGATCGTACCTGTTCACTGTTATTTTCCAGGGACATTTTCATGGGGCTTTTAGAAAGCAGAGCTTGAGTACCACTTGCTCTTAATGGAATGGGGTCAGACTGTCCACTCTATCGCTTCCACATAAGGACAGCGGATCTCTTCAGGCCAAGGAGAACACCACATCCCACAGTAAATTCCATAGTGGGGAACCTTTTAGAAATATCGTATGATTTTCTTCTTCAGTCAAAGGCTCTGACTGTATCACAGAAGAGGAGTTTTGGTGCAGAGGGCACGCTGCAGAACTTCACAGCACATTTTTCATTCTTCAAGTGTAAAAATATTTAGAGTATTTTTAGTATTGAATTCTACCAGTGTCAACAGTTTCTTCTGTAGGATACTTACATCCTGTCTGCCTCCCTCTGGAATATCCGCAGACTTGCACGGCAGATACTGCACAACAGAGTCCTGAGTGGAAAATTTTGTGTCGGTGTAAAGCCAGGATGGGTTATCGGGACCCTACATATCCTGAATAGCTGCGCTGCCCCTGACATTAAGGGTCAGTACTGGCATGCACGCTCAGAAAAAACAACTGCTCCCTGTCCCTATATGTGATTGGCCCAGACCCTACTTCATGGGTCTTGGATTCAACTTACAACTGGGGTGTAAAGCACCAAGGCTGCTTGCACTGGTTCAAGGACAGGATTTGGAAGTAGTGTGTCAGTAGCGTCTCCAGAAGTCATGTCATTTTAGGTACCCATTAGAAATCCCTTTCTTCTGGGTACAGTGAAGGAGTAACTGCCACTTACTTGGCCTCAGGGGTAGAGATGTCTCGGCAAGGCTTTATCACTCTGTAGGTCAAGGTAACGTAGCTCACTGTGTACCTAACTAGCATGTAGCAAGATCACAGAATGGGATTAGCTCGGGATTGAGCAAAAGGTATTTCTTAGCACTCCTCCAGAGCTATTTCCTTCTCTTGCAGCATGAAATGGAAGGGTTATGTCTTTGCCTGACTAGCAGAAAAATCATCCCAGCTCATTGCAGCAAAATGGACTGCGTCCAGTCATCTTGGTTGCAATGAAACAGGTAAAGTGTATTTAACAAAGAATTTCACATGGGAGCTTGCACAGTTACCCTGAATATTGCCCCAAAATGCATCCCCCTTCACACACAGGCATCTTACTACAGTCTCCTTGGCTCTTCCAAGGAATCTGCGACAGCATAGCTTTAGATTTTGCTCTGGTCATGGCTTACCTCTGTGCAAGCAGATAGTGTTTCCTTGCCCCTGTTCTAGCATGCAGGAAAGGACAGGTAAGTCTCTCTGAATGCACTGCGGTGCCACTCAGCCTAGCGCAGCACTCAGCACTTTGGGGTGCTGCTGCTGCTGCTCTCTGCTAGGGAGACCTGTTCAGTTCAGGCAGTATCTGGGATCCCATGGGTGTTCATTAACTCAGGAACCGTTGTGCAGTACCTGGACCTGTGCCAGGATGGGTACTCAGACTCTAGTGCTGATTCTTTGTGTAAGTGTCTCAGTAAAAAAAAACACTCCTAATATGTCTGTCTGTGGTTCCTGGGCTGACAGTGTGATTGGCAGCATTCTGGCTCTCCTCGTCATGCCTCTGGCTGGTTGTTCCCATGGATGTCTCTCTAAGACTGGGCTCCTTGTAACGGAAGGTCTCAGTTTGACTACTTTTGATATAAATTAACTGTAGTGCCTTTTGAAAGCTAGAGTAAGAAATGTGTGCCAATAAAAACTAGTATGTTTGTTCTTGTAGGAAATAATGACATATCCCTTGTGTTGTGCTTGTAAGAGATTCAGCTTCTCCAGTTAGTCCCTGGCCGTAGTTCCTTCATGGCCTCAGTGCGTTGTGTGAACTGAGGCTGGAAAGGAATCAAGAGTGTTTAACCATAAGACGAACACCAGAAGCGAAGCAGTCCAGACATTAGCAGCAGACTACAGAGCAGCTGAAGTGCAGAGCTCAACTTTAAGCCTAAGCTGAACATTGAATGAGGTGCTAGTATCTCAGCTGCTGTGTGGAGTCTCTTCTCAGTCTGCTGTTTGCGCTCCATGAAGAGTGCAGTGGTATATATAAAATACACCGTGAAAAACAGAACTGGCTTTGCACAACTGCTGTGGGCAGTGCAGGGTGAAGGGAAGTGTCTGATTTTGGCGATTAAAATAGAAATCTGTCTTTATGTCTGTGCTGTGGGGAGCTCATCAGATATTTTATGGCATGATACCATCATTACAGCTTGAAGAACCAATTTCAGAGGTGGCTTCTGTAATTGCCTGATAGTTTAACCTGTCTCCATTCCCCCGTAAGAGGGGAATGTATTGTCTTCGTTCATGTTGCCTTGTTCATCAGTAAACGTAAAGCAACTGCAAAATCAGACCTGCATGATCTAACATTTGTAGCTATTCATTCACTCGTGCACAAACCAACCCCCTGATGCCGGTCCAGCTTTTTTCTTATACCAGGGAGAAAATAAGAACAGTGAGCCAATTAATATTCCCTTCTCATTGAAGTGTCAGGGAAGTATTTGGATACCATGGAAATGAGTAACAATATGGTGAAAAACTGGTTTAGAAAGTGTTTAAGGACTTAAATCTAGTCATGGAACTAGCTTTGCTGTGTTTTACCAGAGGCTTCTGCTTTTTCCCATTGCTGCCAGTATGATGTTTAGGATGGGCTTCACCCAGTAACGCAGGGGATGCCCTGCCTGGACTCAGGTGGGACTAAAGGTTGGCTGAGTGCTGGGCCTGATGTACGTTTGTATTGCACAAACAGTGGTGGATAGCTCTGGTTGCTTTTTTCTCTGCTGGGTGTGGGATGAGTTTTAATCCTGTTTGAGTCCTGTAGCCCAGATCTGTTTGGCTTCTCCTGAAAGGACTTTTCTTTCTGTCTTTTTCAGGCATGGTTCAGAAACTTGACCAGAAGTTGCCTGTAGCCAATGAGTACCTGCTGCTGTCAGGCGGTGTGCGGGAAGGTGTGGTGGACATTGATCTTGATGAGCTGAATGTTTATGCAAGAGGCACAGACTATGACATGGACTTCACCCTGCTTGTGCCCGCGCTGAAGCTGCATGACCGCAACCAACCAGTCACGCTGGACATGCGCCACTCGGCTCTGTGCCACTCCTGGCTGAGCCTGCGTCTGTTTGATGAAGGAACTATCAGCAAGTGGAAGGACTGCTGCACGATTGTGGACCATATCAACGGAGCTACCAATTATTTCTTCTCTCCAACAAAAGTGGCAGACTGGTTCTATGACTCCATTAGCATTGTCCTCTCTGAGATCCAGAAAAAGCCCCAGCGAGGGATGCCAAAAGTGGAGAAGGTAGAAAAGAACGGTACTATCATATCCATCATTTTGGGAGTGGGCAGCAGCCGCATGCTGTATGACATTGTCCCTGTGGTGTCCTTCAAAGGTTGGCCAGCTGTGGCCCAGAGCTGGCTGATGGAGAACCACTTCTGGGATGGGAAGATCACAGAGGAGGAAGTCATAAGTGGGTTTTACTTAGTGCCTGCGTGTTCTTACAAGGGGAAGAAGGACAATGAATGGAGGCTTTCATTTGCCAGAAGTGAAGTGCAGCTAAAAAAGTGCATCTCCAGCAGCCTCATGCAAGCCTATCAAGCCTGCAAAGCTATCATCATCAAACTGCTGTCCCGCCCCAAAGCCATTAGTCCATATCACTTGCGGAGCATGATGCTCTGGGCTTGCGACAGGCTACCAGCCAACTACTTGGCCCAGGAGGATTACGCAGCCCATTTCCTCCTGGGTCTCATTGATGATCTCCAACACTGCTTGGTCAACAAGATGTGCCCTAACTATTTCATCCCCCAGTGCAATATGCTGGAGCACCTCTCTGAAGAAACCGTCATGCTGCATGCACGGAAGCTGTCCTCGGTCCGCTCAGACCCTACTGAACACCTTCGAACTGCCATTGAACATGTCAAAGCAGCCAACCGGCTAACACTAGAGCTCCAACGGCGGGGCAGCACCACCAGCAGCCCCTCCCCACAGTCAGATGGAGGGGACACCAACCAGCCTGATGACCGATTAGCCAAAAAGTTGCAACAGCTAGTGACTGAGAACCCCGGCAAGTCCATCTCCGTCTTCATTAACCCAGATGATGTCACAAGGCCCCACTTCAGAATTGATGATAAATTTTTCTGAGCTTTCGTCAATGTTTCCTGGGATTTTTTTTCTTTTGTTTCATTTTTAAGAACTCTTGCAGTGTGCAGGTTTTTTTCATTTTGTTTCCCTTGATGACTTAGTCTCTTGTTTTTTACATATCCAGTGTAGATTGGATCTATTGAGAACAATCTGAATAAATTATAATTCCTGGTTCTGCAGGACGGTGCAGATTTTGAAACGGTATATTACTATTTCATACACTGCTTTGATTTTTTTTCACCCACCCAGCCCCATTGTCTGTGAGTAGTTTCTAAAGGAGAACATGCACCACAAACACACATGCTGCAGTGTAATGTTGACTTTTTTTCAAGCTTCCATAATTTATGTATGTTATTGGGCCTGGGGAAGGGACAACTCACCTTCCATTGCTTTGGAAATTCACTTCTTTTTCCATGAGCTTCCATCACCCTAAAGAAATGAGGAGAGACTCTGGGCTGGAAAGCACTATGGTAATTTGATGAGGCCAAATCTACTGGGCTGAAGCCCAGTTCATCTGTTCTTCACACTTCTCACACTAGGGGAGAAAGTTGACTTTAAAGGTGGTGATGCAGCTTTTTGGGGCAAGAGTCATTTCTGGTTTGATCTACTTTTTGAATGTAATTTCACAGTTGGACCTTGTACAGTCCAGAGGGTTGTTTCTGCTGCTTTTCCATGAGGAATAAGGTTATGGAATGCTAGTTTTAGTGTGTGTAATTATTCAAAGCCTTATTTAAATTCTATTAAAGAACATACCATTATAAATGTTGATTGCACTAATGAAATCTCTGCCATTACCTCAGTCCCACTGTTTGTGTTTCTTTCATGAATTAGCATCTGTTATTGGGTCTCAGTACTGCAGTTTGCTTGAGGCCCCTTGGGTCTCATGGTTTCAGGTGATTTCTGGATTGTCTTTTGTAAAAGGCTCTTCCTTGTTAGCCCTGCTATGTGTGAGAAGTCAGATTTTTGCATTGGCGTATTTCTTTGGATGCGTATCGTGTGTTGCAGTGCATATTGCATTAATATGTATTGCATGTTGTTGAAACAGGTTTACCATTAGATAAGGATGTAACGCTGAAGCAGTGGTATGTGCAAAGTGAATCAGCCAGACCTCGAGCACAGGAGCTGCCTTGCTTCTGTAATGCATGTATTAGGCCTGGTCCTTTATAGCAGTTACCATTCCCTTGACTCCTGTGGACTTTCAGACTTACCCTGGGACGTATGAGATCTTCCTTTGGTCTCATATTTGCAGAAGTTGTGTTTGTATGTAAACTTGTGGTGCAACAGTAGCCTTGAAAAACACATACGCTTTCCTTTTGCGAGTGGGTAAGATGTATGGTGACAAGGGTTAGTCTGAGCCAAAAATAATTCCAAGAGTTCAAGGATAGAGTGGGTTTTTTTGTGGCTGGCTGGCCAGTGACTGATATTTAGGCCTTAAATCAGCAATTTGGGCTTACCGATTATCCCAGAGAAGCTGTTCTGATCCAAACTTGATGCATGTTTTAAAATGTGATTATTAGAGCAGGTTGAAGTATTTTTTAAATATCTGACAGACAGATGAGGTGCATATCTAGTAAATTCTAAGAGATAAAAATTGTGTATGAAAAACGTGTCACTTTTTTAGCCCAGCCTTTCTGGTAAAGACAGCAG
The DNA here is from genome assembly GCF_000710305.1 of Buceros rhinoceros silvestris. Classification (NCBI taxonomy): domain Eukaryota; kingdom Metazoa; phylum Chordata; class Aves; order Bucerotiformes; family Bucerotidae; genus Buceros; species Buceros rhinoceros. Next base: position 24,813 of record NW_010410955.1, on the reverse strand, counting down.
GCTGGTGGAGCAACACACCAGCAGCTTTGGAAACTGCTTTTATAGGTGGTGGTGAGGTTTCGATACCTGATCTAGTGCCCAAGTCATGTCTTAAAGCAGAACTTTGGCTCCTTCTTCTCTTGGGCATATTTGAAAACTTCACCCCATTGCTGTAGCACAGTTATTCACATTTACCTGAATTTACTGGTACACTTACATGAGCCTGAAGAAGCTTGCAGAAATTGCTGGCTAGATGGAGTGGATGAGGATTTATCTTCAAAGCACAACTGGCTAGTGATCATGAGCCCCGGTGCAGCTGCAGTTATGGTCCGGAGAAGGGCGCACGTTGACTTCGGTGGAAGCAGAACTGGGTCCTACCAGTGTGGCTATTGCCAAAGATGAATCTCCATTTAAACCTGTGTAACCTGCCAGGGGAGGCAGGAGAACGAACTGGGAATCCTCTCCAGAAGTGCTTGGAAATTGCAGATTTCTTGAAATGGTCTTTTCCTCAGTCTCCAGGACTTCTCTCTGTTGGAAAAAGAGTCTAGGTTCTGGGATGAAGTTTCCCATCACCACATGAGAGAGATCTGCTCAGAAAAAAGCAGCAGTAGCCTGGCAGTCAGAGTACTTTCCTGGGAGTCCCAGTGTCCATGCCAGTTCTCCTGAGTTATGCAGAAACACAGCCTTCCTCATGCCAGTTCAACGTCCCAATGACCAGCAGTTTGGCTAGTCCATGTCAAGCTCTGGTGTGTGCTCCTTTTCTGGGTTTTAATTAAAAAACATTTTGAAAAGTATCCATCTTGTTCTTCCTGCATTATGAGGAAAGTGTGTGTGTGTGTGTGTGTGTTGGTGGTTTTTTTTTTTTGTAGGGGGGAGGAGGCTTGGCTTTTGCTGGGCTGGAAAGCAGTTTCCCAGGTAGGTCTGAGAGAATGTTATATCCTCTGCATGGACCATCTGTCTTCCAGGGAGGCCAAATCCTAATCTCCAGTAGGTTTTGAATCTCAGTCTAGTGTTTGCTCCTTTCCACGTACTATAGCTCAACTTAACGAAGCGGATTGCCAGCCGAGAGAGGTGATGTGTGTGTTGTATATTAGAGGACACCAAAGGCACTATTTTCTTCCTCTCCTATTGTCCCCTCTTGCCTTTGAGTATATGCTGGGACAGGCTTGCAAAATGCATGGGTCTCTATGTGGTATTTCAAAGTAGTGAGTGGGTTTAGATACCCAGGAACTATTATTCTTCACTACCCTCCACAAGTTTCAAGAGGACTGCAGTGCTTTTCCTATTGGGAAGTTCTTGAAAGTCCTTCACACGGGTGTTTTAGAGCTCCCAGCCCCCTGGGGTTAAAGACTTGGTCAATTTGAAAGAGGACTAGCAATGTAGTCATCTTCCCTACTAATGTCAAGAGGAGACAAGTCAGTGCTGTGAGCCCACGTCTCAATGGGAGCTTCATTTCTGCACCCGCTGCTAGGGGGGATATGTTTTTTTTTGCTTTTGCCCATTAGTGGCCCTCCTGCTGGCTTCTCCCAGTTGGTGGGTAATGTTGCAAAAGGACTGGGGCTGGCTGCTTGTAAAAGTATGCAGGAGGATTCATTTATGTGTGCGACGATTACTGCCTCTTACACTGTTAAAAGGAAGGGACTCCCAGCCAAGAGGGTCTGGCCTTGAGGCATCAGAAAGGTGGGGAGGAAGAAAAAGTGCCCTTCAGAGGTTCCATTTGTCAGTATGAGCCTCCTTGGGCATCCTGGCTGTGGTCCTTATTCTGGGCACAAGTTTTGCCTTTGCTCTTTCCATAGCGTTTATAGCCAGTAGCACAATGGGAGGACCAGCTAATACGACTGGCTCCAGTTGTTGTCACTTCTTCTGGGAGACCGTGAAGAACACATCGCTTCAGGGAGACACCTGAGGTGTTGCAGAGATGACAAAGCTACCTGCCCGTGGGGTGCTGTGCTGTGTTGGAGAGACTACTCATATTAGAGCAGAAGGGAACAACAGCCCACGAGCTTAGTGAAAGCCTGCACTCCCTGCTCCTTCAGGCATGTTGTGTGAAGCCTCAGTCACTTCTGGCTAGCTGTGATAAATATGGTTCTCCACGTTTTCCAATACTCTAGCCTGGGGAAATGTTGGTGCTGTAACCAGAAAACTACAGCCGAGCATCAGAGTCACTCTTTGTAGGAGATTCAGGTAAATACCAGCCTGTGTTTAACCATCCAGTGCCCAAAATAGAAGCCAGTCCCCAAAAGCCATTGAAAGAGCTTGTTTTTAATGGTCCATGTTTTTGTTGTCTTTCTGTCACTAAGAGAAATAGCTCTAATTTTGATCTAAATTCTGGACTTTCTCTGGTTGCCTTGTTCAGTGGAAAGCAACCTTATTTTGACAGCTGTGGTGGCTCTGGTCTCAACAGGGACATCCGAGCTCTGTGCTCTTCCACTTTTTGGTCTCCTCACGGAGGGTACGCTGTGAGACAGGCCTGTGTCTGCTACAAATTGACAGGTCAGTGGCTGAAACAGGCACTGAAGGACAGCAGTCACCCTTGATGTGACATGGACCCTTGGCTCGACTTCTCTTGGCTGGAGTTGTGGGCCATAGGAAATGATCCCCAAATTCTCTCTGTGGGCACTGTGCTCTAAACCAAGTAGAGGGTGGCCGGCTTCACAAGAGATGCTGTCCTGGTGCCAACATCCAGCGGTAGCAGTGGTCTAAAATCAGTTGTTTAAATTTTCTGGTAAATCTGGGGATATAGGGGAAAATGCCTACTAAAAGCCTTAGAATGGCAGAGGTTCCTGAAGGTCCCATTTCTCTGCTCTCCAGAGGCTGTGACAGGTGCTTAGACCTGGCTCCACTCCGCTGCAGCCTCTGAAAACGTTTCTGTGAAGAAGGTTTGTTTAGGTGTTTTGCCAATGGACTTGATGTATAGTGATGAATGCAGAGGGCAGCGGGGTAACTGGACCAAAAGTGTCCAGGAGGTGGTGGCAGGGGCCAGAGGGTCACAGGACATTAAAGTCCATTGGGACTTGAAAATATGTTTGAAGCGAAGTGTATCTGGATCAGGGTGTTTGCTGGATCAGGGTGATTGTCATCAGACCAGAAGTGAGCAGACGTCTGTCACATTTTATTAACCCATGCATAATACAAGCAACCACACGTAATGCAAGTGAACAACGTGGCAGAGGCTTTGCTCATGGTTATTTCTCAAAATATTTTTGTAAAGGTGTGCATAGCTGGTGTCTAGGGTTGCTTAAAAACATCCATCTGCCCCTTGTCGCAGGTTCAGCGCTGGGTAGGTTTTGCCACTTTGTTTTGTACTAAAGTGAGCGTGCTCGAGCGGTGGCTGGGCGGCTGAGTGCAGTGATGTTCAGCTTCTGCTGGCATTGCTCAGTGATTAGAAATGCTCGGCATGCAAATAGCTTGTTCAGCTTCAGCAAGTACATGTCTCCCTCCTGCCAGCCTTGCTTGGAGTGAGCTAATGGACTCTTAACAGCTTAGAGTGATGGTCTCTAATAGCTCCTGATTAAGCTCTCCAGAAAGGCAAATCACCGGCATGGGGCAAAGGCTAAACAAGGGGAGGGGGCAAAAAGCACAGATATTTAAAGAGTCTGGACAAGGGACTCGTGATCACATGTTTTGTGTCAGGGAAATTCAGCATTATATTTAGCACATTTTGGCCTTTGAGAACTGTCTGTAAAATGGATCCAAATTTATTTCCTCTGAATGCTTTTAGAATAGTGATAAAATAGCCCCTCATCCCTTCTCCCCTCCCTTTGCCCATTTAAATCTTTATTTTAGGGCTGCTCTGAGGAACTATTGTGTTTTGCTATCTTCATTGTCCCTGGCTCAGCAATGTGCTTCCAAGCTGAATGTAGGCTTTTGGGGGTTATTTTTATCTTAGTGACCTTCTGTGGTAGAGGAACATGCTCTCATTCAGTCTCCAGACAGGCTGATTTGCTGAGCAGAGATGTGGGTATGTATTGGAGGCATCAGGCTCTCTTTAAACTGACTCGGCCCTGTCTTTCCCTCTCAGTTTTTGTGTGTTAGGAATATCAACATGGTAGACATGACTGAGGTCTTGCTGGGCACAGAGAAGACATGATACGTGATTCTGAAGTCAGGCAAGCTTTACTGCAAAGCGAGCCCAAGCAGCCACTTTTCTCCTTGATCCTCCACCCTGCTGACCTCTTTGTTTTAGCTTTCTTTTGGGGAGATGGAGAGGGGAGGGATGAGCTGCTTTTATCCACTTCAGTGGCTACAAATCACAGCTGTGGCTTAGGATGTTGAAGACTTCATTCCTTAATGGCTGTCTCCAGGACCTCCTATTGCTTTACATCCTATCATGACATCAGTGGGATGAGAAAAGGGTTTTATGATGTGTTCAGCCAATTCACAACAGTGAACAGAACAGTGCAGAGGAAGGAATGGGCTTTTTTTACTAGGGGCTGGCGGCCTTGTGTCCTCCTGCCTCCTGCGAGCCAAGGCTTACACACACAGTATGTTAAGAGGCATTTCTGAGGGCTTCAGCTGATCAGAGAATAAAGGCCAAGGTGCTTCTGCGCGAACCAGCCAGCTCCCCTTCCTGGCCTCTGGCATCCACTTGTGGGGAGCAAGTCTGCTCCTATGTGAAGTCGGTGCTCTCAGAACAGACTTTGGCTGGTTGTGTTTGCAGGGTACAGGCTGGGTCTGCATCTGCAGATGGCAGGAGGCCAGGAGACAGCTTCCCACAATTGCCACATCAAGAGGTAACTCCACTTGGCTGATCTGAAACAGCACAGAGGGGGCAATGCTTCCCACAGGGAGGCCAGTGCAAAGTCGCCTTTCCCACTGGCACTGTGACTTGTGTAGTGACCAGGAGAAGACTCCAAGACTAGTGCTACTGTAAAAGCACCCTTGTGTCTGAAGACCTTAAGTGTCACACAGTGGCCACTATTCCTGAGAAATGTTGGGGCTCTTCTGCCTCCTCCCACCATGTGGGACAGAGATCACACTCTCTTAAGACTACTGCAGCAAGGATGGCAGAGGGGGAGCTGGTGTGGTTGAGTGCACATTCTTGCTCTGATGCCCAGTCTCTGCAACACCACCATAGCTGCAGCAGCTAGTTGCAGCTTCTACAACAAGGTACTGTTTGTGGAGCTTTCAGGAAGAGAGGCTGAATCTTACCTGGCACAGATGGCTCTCAGGGAAAGCCTGCAGCAAGCCCAGAGGTTCCAGTGCCTCGCTATTCACACTCAGGGAAGTGCTCGGTGCCTGCAAGGCCCTTCACTGTGCCTTACACTTTCTTTGCAGCCATGTGAACTAAGGTAGAAGAGTTGTGGTGATGAGGAACAAGGACCAAAACATGTTCTGCAAAACATACGCTTACCTCTGTCTTCCGTGGTGTCCAGTACATGTACATTCATCCTCAGCTTTGGATGAGGATCCTCCAAATCTTTCTCAACTATTAATTATTGATACAGGGCTCAGAGGAGCCACTTCAGTTATGGAGTTCAGCTACCACTACAGTCAAAACCACTGACACTGGTGGTTTTGATGTTTAGGCTCCAGAGAGTGTCTAGTCCACCCCCAGCCTCATGCTTCTTAACACCCTGTAACAGGCAAAAGGGCTGTAGCAAGAATAAAAATCAAAGCTCTAACTTTCATCTGGCTTCCCTTGGAGGTTCCCTCTATTGCTAATCATTCTGGGCGGTCTTGAGTCACGTACACAGTGCTATATTCATTACATTATTTTGTTAACCACTGGTGGCAAAACTGGGACTGGCACGTGTTGTCTTAAACCCCTGGAGTGCTATGATTACACACAGATGTTATCTTGCTGAATACTTGAACTGGTTGCACTAACATCATCTCTGCTACTAACTAACACAAAGGGAACAGTGGTAGGAAGTCATTGCAGAAAGCTTCCAGGTTAAGCATGAGACCCTCAGTTAAAGGAAACTCCAGAAACTGAACCCAGCAGTGTTGAGTCCCACCAGCCTGTTGTGACTAAGGACTGGTAAGTCCACCAAGGCCTATGTTACCAGGTCAGTGGTACAAAGCTTATTTCCTCACTACTTCTTTCCACAAGGCATGGCTCTATTCAGCATCAAAACCTGCTGAAGGCAGAATGTGAGACCCAGCCCAGCTGAGCCGCTGCTCAACTGGTTCCCCCAGTCTGTTTCTCTATTGCACCCAGCCCCATGTCCCTCTTCAAAGCATCTTTAAATAAACCCTCCAGAGGTGTTCTGCTACACAGTAATGAACTAAAATAAAATGCTGCCGAAAGGAGCTGGATAAATACCTTGTCATATTTTGTTATAATCACCTAGAGCAACCTCCTCGACTGTGTCATCTGTCTTTCCAGCTTACTCATAGAGGGGCAAGCATCATGGTGACAGTGCAAAAAAAGGAAGAGAAATGCAAGTTCATGTGAGTTGGAGTAAATAATTCAGAGGCACTGGCTTGTTTTTCTGATACACAGTGCAACCCAGGGCTGCCAGGGCATACTGGTCCAGCACGCACAGAAATTGTGCTCTCCCAAGTAAAAGCAAGCTGTGGAGAAAAGTGAGCAAATTCTCCAGCCTGTTAACGTTCCAGCTCATGGAGCAGGTGGGGACGCAGCAGTGTGACTGTGTGGAGGGCTGGAGTGTGGCTGCAGGGTGTGGGAGCAGGCTGGTGGGCTCTTCAGCTGGTGCTCTGTCCCTGCACACTGGCACCTGTGGTGGCAGTACTGTAATCACTGTGCAACTGATTGAATACAGTCAGTGCTTGAGTTTGAAAGCCATTTCTGAATAAGAGTTCAAGAAATAAAGACCACCTAAAAAGCAGTACATGACACAGATGTGGAGCAGAGCCAAGAGTGAAAAGGAACTTCACGCACAGTTTTAATGTGGTGGTAGACTTGTATTTCCTGCCCAGCTGCCTGTATTTCCTGCCCAGTCACAAGAAACCTTAGTGTATTGTGCTCTGCCTGGAAGGGGATTTGTTCTAGCTATACAGCTAGACAGCTCTGGTAACTTCAGAAAGATACAACCTTGGTGGCAAATGCAAACCCATGTCCCACAGTTCCAGTGCAATACTGAGCATCCAGCACAGTGTGGCTGTGTATGCCAGATACTCAAACTTCTGGTCTTCCAATTTCTTGCTATATTAGTGTCTCAGAAGTTGTCCTGAACAGTGGAGATGTTTTCCACCTAGATACTTCTCTTTAAAATTACAGGGAGACAGTATGGTGCAACAGTGCAAGGACGAGTGTTAATTCCCTTACAATGTACCAGGGAATCTTCATAGTGTTTGTAGAGCAGAGTCCTGCCTGGTTTTCCTTTTCTGCCCCTCTGAGCTTCACATGTGCACACACAAGGAGAGATGTCAGGTGTGGTCTGGAGGTGTAAGTGACAGCTTACACCTACAGCTCCCTCTCCCTGACTGGCTGGCTTTGGGTTCAGCCCAGCAGGGCAGTTGGTAGGTCTGGGTGATCATGTCTCTTTGGGTGATCATTTTCAGTGGCCAAACCCTGTACAGCTGCTTACACCTTGAAGAGCTAAACATATCTTTGCACAAAGGTGGGGGAGTTTATTGGTGCAATTTATGACTGGAGGTGAGGTTTATGTATCACAAAGAACAGAGTTAATTTATTTGTGCAAGTAGATCTGAGGTCTAAGGGACCAGCAAGGTATTTAGACATCTAAGTCATGGCGCTCCTGCATTGTTAGTGACTGCTGACACAGACCTAGTCTTTCAAGTGTTTGTTTAATGGCATGATGCTATCATCATATAATAAGGTGCCCCAGCAGCTGGCTGGGTCCACATGTAACCACTTGTACTCCTCTGACCTGACTGCAAAAACGTCCTTCAGATCCAAATACCATTTCTCTTCCAGTAGCTACTGCTCTGTCACTGAGCATTTTCTTTAACAAGTGCATTAACAAAACACCCCTCGAACCCAAAGAGGAGCCAGGAGCAGGAGCAGAGTGCCATCTCCAGCCAGGAGGAGATGGGGTGCACCTTGCCCTCCCTTCCCAGTGCCCTGTGCTTGGCTTGGAAATAAGACCTGGATCTTTTACCGATAACATTCAGCAAGCAGAGCTGATGTGCCTGCACAGCACAGCTCCATACAGGACTGCCCCAGCACTCACAGGCCGGGCAGCTCTTCCCTTCAGTGGCAAACATGCAGCTCCCGTTACTGGGAAGGGCTCATGTGTCTCTCAACTGCACAACGTTGGCCAGTTTGGAAGTACCCACTCTGCTTTGAAAGCTAGACAACGTCTCACAGCAGTATTGCAGCTTCCCAGTTCTTACTGGAAATAACCTTCTGGTGCCATCTGCCCCAGGACCTTGTCTGTTCATGCATCTGGAATGATAAAACATTCTTTTGAGAGTCAGGGTGATGATGGGGAAGATATCTGCTGATCTCAATTTTACACACAGTACTTTAGCAAATGCCTGCACTTTCCAGCCTGAATTCAAAAGATGAAGGAAGGGGCATGAGGATTGAATAGTAACACAAAGTAGTGAATATGTTTGTAAAATAGCTCAGTTTTAGTGCTTGATTTTCAGTCTAGTCACAGAGATATGTTGATTTGCACTTCTGCAACCACTGAAATTCCTTTGCAGTGAGTTAGAGCCAGGAATTTCTCCTAGTATTTCTCCAGGTTCATTGGAAGAGAGTAATAATATATCATTGCTCCCAGTAGGGACATAGCTGCCTCCTCGCTTATGTCTGCTGACATGCATTAGAGCTGGGCTTGAACGGTAGCAATCAATAGTGGGAAACGCAGCGGCTGAAACTGCTAAGTGCAGCTCCTCTGTTCCTTATGCAAACATTAGCACTCATCAGAGAGCACGCCTGCTCAAATGAGCAAAGAAACAAGATTGACTGCTCTATTTGCTAAATGATTTCCTGTATTTCCTGGGTTTTTTTTTTTTTGTGTGTGTGTGTGTGATTTGTGTATAATGAAAAAAACAGTTGCTGAAACTGCAAAATTAAGCCAAAATTAAGAAAAGAACACCTCTTTTTTGGAGACAAACGTGTTGCCTACACACTTGAGGGCAGGTGGGCTATCCCGGGCTATCTCCAAGCATGTCAGGATACAGCTACCTGGGTTCTGCCCCCGTCATCTGCTTAGTGCCAACCAATTCTTATCCTGATGCAGACCAAAGGAGGCACACGTGTCCCTGACTCAGATCTCGGACAGAAATAGTGCATAGGCATTAGATCCTTCTGCACAGTTCCTGGACAGCCCCCTGCTCCATCCAACACTGTTATCCACTAACCAGCATCTCAGCCTGAAGCTGGACCTGACTGCCCAAGTAGCTGAGCACCTGCTGCTCGTATCAGATTAGCAGGAGCTGCACGTCCTCGGGATTGCCAGTGGCTGGACTTGGAATTTGCTCATGCTAAAAGTCAATTCATTTGCTATGAACACACAGCTGATACGTGGAGGGAGACCACCGTTATGACAGGCAGTCCCTGAGGGTCTGGGATCACCTTATTACTCCATCTGCAAGCTGGAGTAATTGCAGTGATGACTGAACTTCATAGCAGCACTGACCTCCTTCCCCCTCTGTCATACACAGAAAAGTGGAATAGGAGGAGAAAAAATGCTTAGTTTTTTTGTTTCTTTCTGCATGGTAACCCTGACCTTCATGGCACACCTGGCCGTTGCTGTGTCTGGGAAGGTTTACACTTCCCAGCTGGCCCCAGCACAGCTAACTGACTGCTCAGCAAGGCTGGGGACAGCGGCAGCCCAGGTGAGGGGCATGTGCGTTAGCAGCATGCAGTTTGGCAGAGCAAGGTTATAAAGAAGGGAAGTATTGAGAAGATTGTGCTGATGGGTCTCTGTGTTCTGAGGAGTGGTTAGATGGAGACTTCAGAGGGCGGTCAGCAGTGCACTGAGAAGTAAGTGAACCTTTATGTGGGACTGGTATGAATCCTTGTATAAAATGTGAAGCAGCTCTGCCTCCTGGGTCTGGTGCCCTGAGGAGCTGTGGGCAGACCTTGTGATCAGGAGCAGGCTGGATCCTGAGCTTTGAAATGGTGGGAAAGGTGATCCCTCATTTTGGGGGATGTGTGTACTCACCTTTCTCACCTTTCCATTTCTTCTTATCATCTAGAGATAACAGCAAAGCTGCAAGCAAACTTGTGAGCTGAGTAAGATGAAAGGCCAGTGTTTGCTTGTATATGCCAGGGGCTGCGGTGCCTAGAGAGCCAGAGGCAATGTTAAGAGCATTTGAAGCAGCAAGTGTCCTGTTGCCTGCTCTGTCCCTAGATGAGGATCAAGGTAAAAAAAAAAACAACAAGGAGAAGTTGTTAGTGTGACTGCCTTGCAGATGTGCTACTGGAGGAATTTGGTTTGAGAAGAGCTGATCAGGAGACATCTGCTTGATCTTGAAGGCAAGGGACCTTGGAAATGCATCTGGCCTCAAATTGTCTGAAGCTGTTTCTTCCTTGTGTGGTAACACTACCTCAGCCAGCAGTGCCCGCAGACATTCATCTGTGGGGAAGTATGTGGTCAGACTGCAAAAAAAAGGACATACCCTGGCACTCAGGCAGCTTCGTTTGCAACTATCAGTAGCAAGCTGGACACCAGCAGGTATTTATCAGTGGTTGTAAACCCTTGTGAGGTGTCATGGAGGGAAGGTGCAATGTTGCCTTGGCTTATGTGACAAATTGCTGGAAGAGGGTATTCTTTTACACTGTGAGTTGAGGAAGCATGAGCCTGCTAACCCTTGCTTCCATGTGCTTTGTTTCTGTCCTGTGGGGTGCTCACCTGCACACCGTTTGGGGGTAGGTATGTGTGAAGAGTCCTGTTTCTGCTGTTGCTGGGTGCACTGGGCTGCAGCACTATAAGCCTTGCAGGGTGCCTGCTGCAAAGCCAGGATGTTGCCCCAGCTGGGAAAACAGCTGAGCCCTCTTATCAAGCAAATTCAGTAGCTTGGTTAGATGCTTACCTGAGGAGTGTGGTGTCTGCATATTGACTTTGGATTGTCCCTGACTGAAATGTTTGCAGTAGTGACTTCATTGACCCAAACAGTATGAAAGTCATCAGCAGAGCACAGGTTGGGTTTTTTTTTAAATGCTAATGCATAAGCATCCCAGGCTGCATTCTCAAAGTCCTTATTGCCTCCTCAAAGCTTCCAACTTGTTAAAAGCAAAAAATGTGCAACAATCTGCTCTCCAGTGTACCACCCCCAGTGAGTGCTTACCCAGTGAAGACTGTTTTGGCTTGGTGTGTTTTAAAGGCTGCAATTCCTCATTTCCTACACCACCTCATTTCTCTACCTTTCTAAAGCAAGAAATACAGCCTGGAAAAACAACGTCCTGCTCTTGAGAAGATCTATTGTTTAGACCACAATTTCTATCCTGTTCTTATGTTGTTAAGCTCTGCCTTTCTATGAACATAGCTAAGGGGTATGATTATACTGTCCATCTCACCTGATCCTAGACATGGAGATGAGAGCAGCTGCTGCCTGATTTCTTAGTGAAACCTTCATGAGTGCTGTCTTGAGGGTGTAGACCCAAGGGAGAGATTACCTGTGGGTGTGTGACTTGTTAAATGTGCAAAAAACCCCCATAGAAGTAAATCCACCAAGTGCGGGAGAGGCTGATTCTGTTGTGCTGAAGTAAGAAATTCAGGCAGGTCTCTACACCACAGGCAGTAGGTGCAGTGTCATTGCTCTCTGCATAGCTTGATTAGCACATCAGTGGGAACAGGCAGAGAAGCCAGAGTTCTCAACTGCAAAGTTTTAACGATAGGGTATGAAAAGAAAAGCCACCACCTTCTTTCTCCTGTCAGGCTCTAGTATCTCCTTCTAGATGTTTTCTGGTGAATTTTTAGTCTTCCTTATGGGTATTTCTCTTACCTACCACTTTCCCTTACAGGTGGTAAAATGGGAGTTTCTCTTTTCTGGATTCCAAACCCTGGGTAATTCTGAAAATCTAATGGGTTAGAGCATTTCTGTACCTGCTCTTGTTTTACCTGATGGAAATAAATGAATGATGAACAGTCTCGCTACAAATGCGCTCGCTTCTGAGTGCCTGACTCTGCCAGCTGTTTTTCCTGTTTCCCATCCATGATGTGTAGTGAATGAGGACTGTTGATTTCTATATGGGGATAGACTAAATGAGCAGCAGTGCTCCAGATTTTGTGGATTTTCATAACTGCTGAAGGATTTGGTTATCCTGGGTAACAAGTTGTCATCTCTGGTGCGAGACAAGACTGTTACACGTAGCCATTTATATTCTTGAAATGATAGTGCCCTTTTACCTTTGAGATTTTTAACAATGCAGAAAGATAGCATTGCGTGACCTTGCTTTTGGCAGTGAGTATGAACTGAAGGCAGCCAGCAACATTTTCATCTGTTCTTAGCTCAACTTCTTCCTTCCCAGACCTCTTCTCTCTGTTTGCCCTTGTAATTGAAGATAAGCTGGACCCACATAGTTACACTGCATCAGAAATGTAATCTAGACATATCTTTTGTGAATTGCTCATCTATTGTGCCCTTCAAATACAAGTCAGATGCCTACAGTCTATTTTCTGTGAGCTGCTTGGAAAAAATCAGAGCTGCAACTATTGATAGATACCTGTTTGAGGGGCACCTGGAGGTGCCTGGTGTTCTCACAAAAAAAGCACAATACTTCACTGAAAAACTCCTTTGCTCAAGGACAGTTTTATTCCCTTCCTAAAAGGAGATCAAACCCTTCATGGGGGAGCAGGCAGGGGCCACTAGGGACTTTGATAAGGTGATGAAAGCCTTTAAGTGATTCATTTTTTGAGCAGAACAGGAGTTCAGGCTTTGCGTGTCTGAAGAGATTTTAAAATACCCTCTCATGCTGTCTGGGAACAATGGAGGACTTGGTGAAAGATCAGGTGCGTTTTCTGTCTTTGTGCCCTATCCAGGCCATTTTGTTGCTGAACAAAACCCGCTTGCTGTGCGATGCGGCACCTAGCCAAGGTCCCGAAGCTGGACCTTCTTGTCAGTGCATCACTGCGCTCCTATCTTCTGTTTCAGAATAACAAACTTGTAGAAACATGTGGAGGAAAGTCTCAGCTGAGAGGAAGCCAGAGTGGAGATGATAGGTAAGAAACTTTGACAATTTTTTTTTGCTGAGATACTGAAATACTCCAAATGCAAGATAATTTTTACTTCCAGATCTTGTTCCTGTCCTCGAGATCTCTCTGAGGAGGCCTCATAGCTGCCTACAAGACATACATGATTTGGCAAGGCTAAAGCTTGGAGGAGGGATGGATCCAGACCAAAAAGAGCTATTTGGATGATGCCATTGCTTTGAGACAGACGAAGCTGCACCTACCTGTTCCTGACAGACGGGTGGAGATCTTGAGGCTTTATTAAATAATGAGTAGATTCTGGAGCCTCTAAACACATAGGTGCTCAGATAAGTGATTGCTCTGAAATTCTGGTTGTGCTTTGTGGGAGCTCTCAGAACCACAGCAGTTAATCAAACTATTGCATTTGACTGAAATTGTGAGTGTGTTCCTTAGCCTTCCCCTCTGCACAAGTCTGTTGGAGATTTGAATCCTCTAAGTGGTGGAAATGAGATGTAATGTTCTGGAATGCCCTGGCTGGGTGGTCAGTGAAATCTTGTGCTGTGATGCGCAGTAATGCTGGGCTATCCAGATTAGATGCTGCATCTGATTATCTTGTTGATAATCCTACCCGCAGTAATTTAATCAGGACAGGGATTGCAAGGCCAGGCTCAGGCAGAAATAATGAGTGATTGCCCCCTTGTGCATCTGCAGTACTTGGAACTCCTTGTTTGTGGCAATATCTGTAATGCGTTTAAATACATACATGTGTGGTAGAGCTGTGTTGCCACTGGCACTGCAGCTGGAGTCTCCTGTTTTTTGCTGTTTGTAGGTGAGAAGTCAGTTGTTGGGTGGCTTGGGGCGACACAGATTCCCGCATTTGCTTTCTTTGTGAGAATTCAAAGTGTGTGTGTGAAGGAACTGGTATGTGATGCCAATTTAAACAAACTGGGGTGGCAAAGAGAATGATTCAGTCCAGGTAGAAGAACAGATGGTGTTAACCTGCCTGTCAGATACAGGCAGGACTCCTTGCCTACTGCTGTGGGAGAGCTGGGTGGAGTGATCTGTGTCCTGATCCTGTCTCTGGCAAAGGCTCCCCTGCTGTGGGTTGGGAATGAAACTGTCTGGGCATGTGCCTAAAGGGGAGCTGCGTTCACATTGTTTAATTTGGTCCCAAAGGCTTTATACTATTTGATCCCTGGAGCACTAGGTCCCACAGAAAACCCGGCACCCAATGTATCCACCTTCCCCAATCCTGAAATGAATTAAAACCTCATTGTGAGACCCACCTAAATATGTTCACATGAGAATTAGAACTGATAAAGGCATCTTTATAAGGGTGCATTTTTAATAAAAAGGTAATTTTCTCCTACTACCCTGCGCCTAGTAGCTAAACCAAGTCTTATTCAGGGGTGATTGGTAGTGCCTCAGGATTTGAGATGCATGGCTGTGAGATCCAGGCTAGAGGGTGAGTGCCCTTGGAGCAGCTCCATGTGTAGCGGAGTGTCACAATTTAGTTGTGCTTTTACCACAGTGCTTGTGTGTGATCTATTGGAAAGGCATCTGAGAGATGCTAATATGCTTATCGGTATAAAACACCTCTGTGCGGACCCGCAGCGTTGCCAGGACCGTTAGAAGAAGCCCGCGCGTAAATAGGAACTTTCGGGAAGTGCTCATGCTGTGGACAGCGCAGGGGCTGGGGGAAAACCGAGCTCGACTATTCTTGTTCCTGCCAGGAGAGGGCAGAGGTTCATACACAACCACGAGTGGCCTCGGGAGGCTGCTGGAAATGATGGCATTTAGTGGCCTCTGCCAAGCGGGGAGCACTTGGAGCTGAGGTAGTGCTTCCTCCAGTGTCATCTAGGAGGGGAAACACGGGGCAGCTGTGTCTGGGGAAGGGGCTCATCCTAGCGCAGGGATGAGAACGAGCTGAAAGCAGGGGCGGGAGGAATGAAAATGGAGAGAATGGGCGCTGCAGGAAGAGTAGAAATAGCATGTGCCTGTCACTGGCAAGCCTGGCTGCTGGGCAGAGAGATGAGAGCTTTCCTCCGCGTGGCAAATGTGTCCGATGCCGGAATTGCAATGCTTCACACGTGTGGGAAGGCTGCAGCCGGGGATCAGGAGATGGCTTAGCTGGAGCTCACAGGCTGGAGGGCTGCCTTGGGAGGGAGCCTGCAGGCACTGGCCCAGGGTGTGTCAGTTCAACATGACTCCTGCTTGGTGCTGTCCCCTTAGAGGTGGCACCCTGAGCACTGCACTGAGGATGTACCTTTGTTGCTTAGAAATTGATGGCATGGAGAATCTTCAGAATGAAGCAGTAAGTGTTCCCAGCAAATGCTTTTATTTTGGAGCTGTTTGCCAATTAGTGCTTTCTTGCTGCTGGCAGGAAGACATCTTCCCACTGGAAAACAACCCCATTGCTTTTCCCACTTGCTCTTGCTACTGACATTTTTTTTTTTGCTGCTGTCAGTTGACTGCACATCCCATCAATTGGTGTTTCTGCTGCTCTCAGCCTTGACATTGCATCTTCTTGTTTCCATGTTTTGATTGATGCAGCTGATCCATCGTCATCCTGAACCTCTTGCCTTCTCATCCCACTGCAATGTGTGGCTTGCTGATTCCCAGTCTTGGCTTCCTCCACTCCTGTTACTTGCGGGATCTCAAACCCTATTGCAATGCTGATTGTGCTAAACTTTTCCAGTTTTGCCGCCTTGCTGACTAAATAGTTTTCCTTCTCTAGCTTTCTTGCTGGCATGGGATTCAGTCACAACTGGCTTCCTGCCACCTTGAGTCAGTCGAAACCTTCCTCCTCTGCCTTCATTTCTTCTCTGACCAAAATATCTTCTACTTTTTCTAAGTTTAAAAAGAAATGCAAGATTATGTACTCTTCTTCCTTGTCCTTGTTTCTTGGATGTGAGCACAGGCACCTTCTCCCATCTCCCAGACTCCCTGTATCTATTCCTATCCATGTTGTTATTCTTCCCTTTCAGTCCACCCTCTCTTCTGGCAGCTTTTCCTTTCAAAACAAACTTGCTATTCAAGCCCCCACATGTTTATCTAAACACAGCCCATCTCTGCACCTTGGCTTGTAAAGTGCAAGATGTCAGCCCTTCTTTCCTCTCCTGCCCTTACTCTTATCACCTGGGATGTTCCTCCTCTCTTCTTCCCTCCCTAGACTGTCTTCCATACAGTCCTTTGGAGGAGGCTGGTTTTCCCTTTGGCCTTTTCCAATCTAAATTTATGCAAGCGTCCCACATCACTCTGTCCTTGGGCTCTTTCTCTCCTCCCTTTACATCTTATTTGACTGATCTCATCCAAGCAGTAAATTGCTTTTGTGGATGCCTTGTCACCTCTCCTGAGTCTGAGAACAGGAGGAGACAGGTCTATCCTGAAGATCTCTGTGCAGATCCAGCTATCTGCTTTGATTGGTCTAAAACAGAGTTCTTCAGTTTCCCCTTACCTCCAGTCCATTTCTGTTTCCTGCTTTTCCAGTGACAGGCCCCCAACCTGCATGTCACTTGCCTTGGATATATCTCTGAATTCTCAGGTCACAGCTATTTTAATGCATACTGCTGTGTAAGGTTCCCTGTCCCGCACCACGCAAACTCTCCCTGCTATCTTTTCCATTACTGGCACAGATTTTTTTCCTCCCTTGATGAGAGTGATCTCAGGCTCCTCCTGTCTATGCTGAATGTTGCTTCCAAGGTGATCCTTTCTCTAGGTCAGGAAAATATCTCTTGGAGTTGGTGTTTCTGTAAAGCCAACCACTAATGCAGCAAATACTGTAAAAAAAAAAAATGCCCAAGAAACTGTTTTCTTCCCATCATTCATTCTCTGTGCAGCTGCTCCTCTGCTGAGAGGAATGTCCTCTTAGCATTGTTTCCTAAAGCTGCTGCTTGGATTTGGTATTTTAGTTTTGAAAGATAACCACTTTGGCTAGGAAACAGAATACCCTTTTACCTCATTAGTCAGCTAAGAAGAAAATTCTAGAACTGCAGAGGAGGGTAGACTACTTTTATGTACAGTAGATAATGAGATCCTGGGAAAGGGCAATAGTGATTCTGTTCTGGCCCTCCTGAAGCACATGGAGATCTGCTTTGGGCATGGCTGGGACGGAAAGCAGCAGGACTGTGCTCCTTGACATAGCCTATCAGGTGGCTGTCATGGCCAGGTCTGGTCTGCATGGCAGATGTGAGCAGAACTGACACAGCTAAAAAACTCTGCTCTTCCGGGGCTTCTGGGACAGAGCAGGACCTTCAAGGGCAAGGCTGGAAGATGGGCAGAGGAACAGGAGTATTTCTGATCCTTTCCAGGTTGTAAATTGAGTGCTTCCTGGACTTGGTTCTTGGAAAGATCTCTGAAACACTACCTGGACAGCTCTCCATGATGGGGGAAACCAACCTTTCATACTTAACAGCTATGCTGGTCTCTGCAGAAAAAAGGAAGAATCTGCACAGGAGCATGTGGTTCTTCCAACAAAGAGCTACGCTTGCTGCAGTCCATTTAAACATCTACTAGCAGCAGGTTACAAATGCTGCCCCTGATCCCAGTCTTGCTCCAGCCTTTACTGAAAGGTCTGCAGCAAGACCATGTTTGAAGAACTGCTGTCAAGTGAACAGTATTTAAGTTACTTGCTGGCTACACTGAGTGTAATCCCAGATTCTTCCTCAAATCACCACTATCTTCTACATCTATATTTAACTGTTACTCGGGAGATGCCACTGCACTGTTTAGAAAATACTATAGGTTTCTGTCTACTTCATCTCTGGCAAGGAGTGTTGTGCTCATCAGGTATAGCTGAGCTCCTAAGCAGTCATGTTTTGCAGGTCGTGAGTTAAAGATGTGCAGATGAGTAGTGCAGCTGAATTCCCCTGCACCTCTTGGCCATGTTGTGGCCACAATTGCCAAAGGGGGAGCAAACAAGAGCCTCTAAATGGTGTTCAGCCTTTCAGAGTCAGGCATGTTGATTTTCATACTGCTTGGGCTGGTTGCAGCCCAAACCTCTGGGATGGATTCGATGAGATCCTGGCAATTAAGGAAAGAAAGACTTAAATTGCTATTTATGTATAAAAGCAAAGCAAATCAACCAGACTTTTCTATAAGCAAAACGTCAGTGGAGTGGAGACAGACAGTGTCTTGGCAGGCTTATTAGATAAGCTACTGCCTATGCCTGTTGTCCAGCAGATTTGGAGATAGGTGGCAGGTCAAGTCCACTTCTGGTTACTGCCCTGGTTGGTAACCAGGGTTCTCTGAGCTTTAAATTAGAGCCATAGTGCATATTCTGGGCCCGACCGGTGCTGTCAATGCCAATTCTGTCAATGCCAATTCTGTCAATGCCAGGCCCCTCTACCTCCCAAAGGAAGTGTCATCCTTGCAGCTCAATCTAGGCTGCCACAAGGGTTAGTATTCTCACCACATAGTTTATATCCCACTTAAAAGACACTGGAGCAGAAAGCAACAGCATCAATTTGTACTACAGAGCTGCTGGAAGCTGGTGCGGGTTAAAATAGCTTCACTGGTCACCCAGGCAAGATAGAATTTACAACATTCACCTCAGAGATCAAGTTTCTCCTACAAGCACAAAGAGCTGTCTCCTCAGCTTGCTGCCTTTCCACCTTTCATGTCAGGGATAAAGGTGTCCTATGGATGCTGTCCCTGTGGATTTGATTCTGGGGGGAGAACTGAGCTGGCTTTTTTCACGGTTTCTTCTAGCAAAATGCATGAGTCTGTACTTCAGATTAAACATGTGAATATATTTTTGTTTTTTGCCTTTGCCATGGCTGTTCAAGTGCTTAAGGTTTGTGTCACTACCTGATGTAGCTGTCTGGTGTGGTGGTAAGTAACTAGGGTTGGTATTCTCATCTTTGCAGTTGAGAGTGAGCTAGTTTAGTGTTGCCCTCTGTTTTTGCCATTCTCTTCTGCACTTGCTTCCCCTTGTTTTTTACTACATTTCTCACATTTATTTGAACTTCAGTTCTCAATTTTTTTCATGATATCTGCCAAGAGGAACTCAAGCTCTGAACTTGTCCAGTCAAATGGCTGTCAGTGGTGCTGGTATCAAGCCGCACTTATTTGCCTCCTGTATTTGGACAAACTCTAAGTTTCAGCTTGAATTATCACAGAAAGATCAGATTCCCTGAGGCACAGAAAAGTTGCCCTACGAATACACTGATGCTGATGGTCTTGGCTGTGGAAGTTTTATTGCATTTGTTATTTTCTAATGTTCTGGAAAACATAGCATTAAAATGAACTGGGTAAACATAAGCAAGTGAAAAAAATGTTGGAGCTGGGTAGGAGATGACTCTGATGTGCCTAGGGCTCTGCTTGTTCCCTGCATCAGGGACACTGGAGCAGTCTGGCACATGCTTAGGATTTTGATGGGTGTCAGTTGGCATAGAATAGCCTTTTCAGGGGGCATCTCACAGGACTGTGGGGTCTGAGGACAGAGTTCACTGCTCTAGAAATGGCTCTTACGTGGTAGGAAGAATGCAAAGAAATTGCCTCCTGGGATTTGGACCTCAGCAGGGGTCAATCTGCTATGATTTGTTGAAACAGCAGATAAAGAATATGAATGTTAATCAATGCTGATGGCTGTAGAGTAGTGATGAGCTAATAGGCTTTTATCATAGGAAATAGGTGTAGGCAAATAGGCTTTTAAGATAAATAGTCCGTTCTCTGCAAGCATTTGAGCACCTGGCTCTTAAGAGGACTGAGCTGCCAGCAGGGAGCTCCTTCCTGCCTCTGCCCTGTAAAGTTTTTTCCTCATGAGAAGCATTCCAAATGCACGCAATCACCTTTTTTAATCAAGTCAAAGGGGCTAGTGCTTAAGTAGCTCCATTCATCAGCTTATTCTCATATTTTTTTCTACGTGGAAGTCCTTAAGCTTTTATAATGGTATAACAATCTGACTTCCGACACCTTCCTCCCTGTCCGCAGCTGGCAGAGGGGGTGACAAATTTTATTACACTCAAAAACCAGAAGTCTGTGGTGGGGCTCAGAGGGTCTGAGAGCTAGCCCGGGGGGGCGGGGGGAAGGGAAAGGACATTTAGCTGCAAGGACTGAGATCAACCTCCAGCTTCCCTGGACTTTGAGGAGCTCAGGGTGCTCAGTACCTCACAGAAAACTAAAACTGGGAGTTGAGTTGTTTGGGTCAGATCCAACAACTGTTAAAGTCAATGTTAAGATTGCTAATGTAAATGGGTGTATTTGGATGTTTATGAACAATAGTAGCAGAAGAAAGCTGGTGGTATTTTACCAGCCGATTGCTGGTGGTCAGAAGGATCTTCCTCTGTGTCAATACGAGGATGGTTACTTCCATCCATGATTTCCTTCCCTAGTAATTTTTTTACTTAGTTGCAAGTAATTGCAAAACTGGTCCCTTATTTTGGTACTTTTGTGACTTTTAGTGCTTTTCCCTTTATTAATTTAAAGCTGAGTGATTAATCCCAACATTTGATCAATGATTTTATGTAATTGAACTGCCTGTGCTTGTTCAAAGCTTGTGACTTTTGCTTTGGCCTTTATTCCACACACCAGTTCCTAACGCACTTGCGCTGCACTTCTAGTAACTACTTGGATGATGTAGTAGTTATTGTTTTTCTTGTTCATAATCAGAAGCTATGTATGTCATCTGCAGGATGTTGGATTGCAACTTGTAGAATGTTCTTTGTATTTTACCCTACCTAAATTATTAAAAATTTCTAGTATCTGTTTACTCCCCTTTCCCTCTACTGTGTTTGTTCTTTACTTTTTCAATAGTGTTAGAGGTCCTTCCTGCTGCTGCTGTGTCATGGCCTACTTTCTTGGAACCTGCTGCTTTGGGTTGTGCTTGTGCACAGCTTGTGGCACATGGACATCTTCTGAGTGTGGTGTGGTACAGAGTTGTTTTGTTTTCTATCCTAAAGAAATCTGTTCTACTGGCTGAAGATGGTAGTTAGCTAATGATGCCCATTAGGTTTTGGGAATGGATGTTTCAGAGTCCAAAAAAAAGACTTCCAGAAGCACTTGGTTGAGTCCTATTCCCTATTCCAGCTGGTTTCAAGGGGTTAGACCCACACTGAACATCAAGGTTAGTAGTTATTCCTCTCCCTCGTTCAGAACTCAGTGCAACTCCTTTTTGATTGAGCTGTTTGTTGTCTTTAAGGAACATTGTCTTTACACTCTGGGCAGGACAAGTGCCTTTTTCTCACCTGCAGTGAGAGCAGCTCTGTCTCTAGCTGGTAAGTATGATCTGGGCACTGAAGCTGACTTCTGGGTAGTTGAGGAATAGGCTGAGACATTGACCCCTGGATTCACACTCACTTGAAATCAAAGTGAAGAACTGAAGCTGACATGTGGACTGTTTCACACAGAGCTTGGTACAGAAGTCAGGGCCCATGGCCCTAGAGATCATGCCTCTGTGCCTGAGTTTGCTGTTTTGGATGGTCATCACCAGAAACTGGCACTGAGCAGGTGAAATACACCACTGGAGATCTGCTCCACTGTGGCACATCCAGCCTCATGCAGAAGCACACCATGCGGTCATGGCAGCATGTGTGTGGCTACGTGCATGACCTTGCAGGCTGCCTGGTGTCTCTGCCCTCGTGAATGGAGGTTCCCTCTAGAGAAGGAGGCACTGTGCCAGCATAGCAGATGGGCAGGAGCAGCAGCAGCTGGGAGACCATGTATGATCATCACGTGGGCTTACTGTCTGCCGTAATGCCAAAAGGGCCACTCGGCTTTATCATGTCTGTGCTGAGGGTTGCTCCTAAGCCAGCTGTTTCCAGAAGCAGGGTGCATAAAGGGGGCAGGCAGCACTGATGGCAGTAGGCAGTGGGCTCTACCCAGCATTCACCATCAGTGGGGGAAGCAGGAAGTTCCCCAGGGGCTGGAGACCTGGGTAATATTTCTATCTCTATCTGGAGCCCCATTTGAAAGCAGTCAGGCTGAGCCCTTGTTGTTCCCTCTCACCTGTACAGGCTTCTCTGCCACATAGAAGCTTTGTCTTCATACATGCTGCTCTGTTACCTCTGAGAGAAGGTAGCTCTAGGGACTCCTGTTTGTGGAGTGAGCTGGTCTGGTGGGGTGGGCAGGGCTCCAGTAGTATGTGCTTGGCAAAAGCTCTGCTAGTCAAACAACAGCACAGGTGGCCCTGAAGAAGCCCTGTGGGAGCCTCACAGAAATCACTCATGACTAAGATCAAGGCTGAGTAACTCTGCCTTTCCCAAACAGTCATCTCCTTGCCATGGCAGGAGTCAAGAACACGCTGAAGCATTGTGAAGGTCTGTACACAGTGGCTTGCACTTGGACTGAGCCACCTTGATTCCAGTTTGCTCCCAAAGCTTGAATATTTGAAGACAACAGCTGACAAGTGTTCTTGATACAGAAGAGTGGTTCTTCAGAAGCTGTCTTTCCACTTTGACTCAAAAGGTTTTGGATGGGAGAGTCCAGGCTCAGCACATCTGCATCTCCTGAGCACTGCAATGTTTTGTCTTCCTGTGGTTTGGAGAACAACTTGATGTGTTACTGACATGGCATTAATGTTTCTCTCTTCTGGATGCTTGTTACCTGCAAAACCACAGTAGAAACAGACCTGACTTTCCTGAGGGGCTGGAGGAGAAACAGTGATCCAACTCAAGCTGGTCCAGCTTGCTTGGTACTTCAATGCAGGATGCACAGTTGAAATCTAGAGTACAGCCCAGGCAATTTTATATTCCTTTCTATTGATAGGAAGTATGAAAGGTGACCTGTAAATAGCGAGGGAGGGAAAATACTCACTGGATTTGTTCCCTTGAATTTGCCTCTTTGTATTGAAGAGAGAAGCCTTGAAGGGGCTTCATCTGTGTTCTGTGCAGGGAGGGGCTTCTCCAAGCTGGCTTTTTATTTTAATAACATGTATCTTAAGACCTTATGATAGTTTCATGATCTGGAAGGGAAGTTGAGATGTTTTAGATGTGACCCAGAAAGACCTGATAAACTGTGATTGAAAATGAATGTGTGGATTGGTGGGTTTTGGTGTTTTTCTTGAACTATGTTCCTACCCGCTGTTACCTCAAAGGAAGAAATGCTTCAGAGCTCAAAAGAAAAAAAAAAATTCATGTCCTTCTACCATACAAATGGTGCTTCAGATTATGCTCTTGTTAACTAGCCTGGCTGTACCTTAAAAGTTAGGGTGTTTCTTTGCACTCTCTTCTTCCTGTTGAAAGTTGTTCTTGAACTTGGATGCCAGGAACCTTAATGTCCTCTGAGAGTTTGCCTGGTTTTAAGCTGTGGGAGTTGATATCTAGAGTCCAAGAGCTCTAAAAGAACTGTCTGAGGAGTTATTGATCACTCTGGTGTATATTCTGATTGCATTTTGGAATGGTAAGGACTAATAGACCTTGAAAGAGTTACTGAGCCATTGCCTTTCAGAAAAAGGTTGGCCTCAGAAGCGTAGTCTGGTCAGTTCAATATTGATGGTGGGTAAAGACCAAGGAATGAGGGAAATAGGATCCCACCATTTGATGTAAGAAACTGAGGAAACAATAGACTTTTATAATTTGACTAGAAGGTCAAATTAAATTTCTAAGCCTGCTTTGTCTGTTCTTGCTTCTTGACACAAAGCTCACCTACAATACTTGAGTATTATCAGTCCTGAAATGAAATAGAATTAATGTTACTCTTCACAATGACGTAAGACTTAGGAGAATTTTACATGGTGGGTCTTCATCCAGCTGGGCTGTTTCTAGTTGATTTTCAGGGCCACGTCCTTGCACTAATATGCCATCTCTAACTCAAGTGCCCTGCCACCTCATGGGGTGGTAGCTGAGGTTGGAGCACAGAACTGTTGTTTAGAACTGCCTGGACCATGTGCTAAGGTGGGATCATGCAGAAAGCGTTCACTTCCACAACCAGACTCAGGGTTCTGCTCTGGGATGGCAGTGTCTGCCTGTGGGCAGTGTCTGCAGGACACTGGGTCACAGTAGTCTGAATGAGGAGCATGAGAGCACCTGTCTAACCACTGTTTGCTCTGCCAGTACTGGGCTGGAGGTGAGAAGGTGAATATAAACACCAGGATGTATAAAGAAACACTACAGAGAGGAATTACTGTTCCTGTGTTTAGAAACTCACATAGTCCCAGAGCTGCCTATCTGTGTGCAGCTCCCGGCACAGAGGATGGATGTCTTGAGCTGTGCTTTCAGTAACACAAATCATAATAAGTAGAGAACTGGTTTTTAACAATCTCCATTGTACCAAAGTTGAAAAATCTGGGAAAACTTAAGAGCTACATGAATAATTCCAATGTGGAGGAACTTCCTTACAGGGATGAACTTAAGGAGCTCAATCTGTTTTCCAAAGAAGTTATTTGATCGTGGTGTGATTGCTTTGTCAACTTCTCATTAGCAAGGGGCTGCTTGCTTCATTAAGCAAAGGGAGAACAAAATCCAGTGGCTGGATGCAAAAGCAGAAAAGCACAAACTAGCCACGAGGTGGGTGTTTTATGAATCAGCATAATTAATCATGAAACAACATATCCAGAGAAGGCCTGAACTGGAGACTGGGCATCTCGGAAGAGATCCTCTCCCCATCTGCGGGTGCTGTGGGCTCAGTCTGTCTTCTCAGGTACAGGGAGACTCGAGGAGGGGAGTTGTCCCTCTGATCTGACCAGTTCAAGTGCTGTGGTCTGGAGGTTTGCCTCAGCCCATGTGCAATGCGTGCACCACTTGCATGCATCAGCCCGTGCATATGCAGCAGCCGGGACGTGCGGTGCGTTGTGCTGCACAGATGCCATCTCCGTGTACCCAGGAGATGGTTTGTGACCGGCTCGGGAAGGACTCCAGCCGGACTCCCACAATCAATAAGA
>NW_010410954.1:27203-27520 GCF_000710305.1 Buceros rhinoceros silvestris | reverse complement strand
TGGCTGGACCGCGGGCTGGGGTGCCCACGGCACCCAGCTCTGCATGGTTCGCTGCAGTTGTCCCCAGCAGTATTTGCCTCCCGGTCGGACCCAGCCATCCTTGTGAGGCTCCTTGTCGCCGAGATCAGTCTAAACATTCACCCTTTCAGGGCCCTGGGGATTCGCTCCCGTCAGAGGCTTTGCTTTCCGGCAGTCGCTTGTAGCGCAGCCCCCTCTTCGACCTTTGGATTCAGCCCCCTCGTCCCCGCTGCCCTGGGGTCTCCTTCCAGATTCGGCGGGTGCTGCTGGAGGCGCCTTTCCGAGGGTTGGTGGCTTTT
>NW_010410954.1:5233-27129 GCF_000710305.1 Buceros rhinoceros silvestris | reverse complement strand
GGCGGTTGCTGCTGCAGCCGCTTTACGAGGGTTCGCTGCTTTTATCTTGTCAGGGTACAGCCGTGCCTTGAAGTTCTGTTTCCCAGCGATAAAGCTTAACTCTCGGTGGAGGTTTATACTGAACTATGTTCGCTCTTGTAAACACAGCAGAATGGCTACGCTGGTGCCACCGCTTTATTTTGGAAACACTGACAAGTTCTAGCTGTGAAGCCTCCTGCTTCCAGATAGGCTGTCTTTGACCTTGTGTGGCAATAGCATCCAGATAAAAGCAGAAGAGGGTGTTTGAGGATGCCTTTATCTAACTGGCTCTGATATCCAAGAACTCAGCTTGTTTTAATAGCTGTAATTTGTGATGTTAAATGGGCAGAAGAACTTCAGATCTGTCTGTGATGCAGAGAGGAAGGCGGGTGTAGCATTGGGGATGTCTATTGTCATTTGTGTGGCATTCTTTACCCTTGAAGCTTCAGAAAATACCCCAGCAAAACTTATCTTTATTGCTTAGTTAGAATTGAAGAAGTCAGAAACCAGGGCATTTTAGACTCTATTTTCCCAATGAATTATTGGCTGTTTTAGTGAGTTTCTCATTGTTTTGTTTGGTCTCTGCTGCATCTTTTTGAAAGAGAAGAGAAACCCCAATGGGTATGTATTTGTAAGAAGACAGTCCATGTTGAGAGAATGACAGTAGATGCAGCTATTGCTTAGTTAGAATTGAAGAAGTCAGAAACCAGGGCATTTTAGACTCTATTTTCCCAATGAATTATTGGCTGTTTTAGTGAGTTTCTCATTGTTTTGTTTGGTCTCTGCTGCATCTTTTTGAAAGAGAAGAGAAACCCCAATGGGTATGTATTTGTAAGAAGACAGTCCATGTTGAGAGAATGACAGTAGATGCAGCTATTGCTTGCTTGTATTTGCCTGAAAAAAAAGAATAGATGTTTAAGAATGAAACATGAACTGCAAGTTGCCTTCAGTTCTGAGGATTTTAATGCTTAAAAAAAAAAATCTTGCTTGAAAAAAACAAATTTAAATTCTTTTCTCTCTTTATGGTGGAGGTCCAGAGCAGTTCCAGTTTAATTACAGCTACATTGCTCCTTGCTACAGCCGTTTAAATCTGGACTTGGTCTGGTGTACGTTCTTAGTTGAGGTTTGGTTTGGCAGTGTAGTGATTCAGGTTAATCACTGCACTGAATGCATCCACCTTCAAGTGATCATCGGAATCATAAGCAGCATTCTGATCCAAAGTGAATTTTTTGTCTTTAAAACAAAGCAGTGGTACAGTACACGTGAAAGATGATGTTGCAGTGGAAAATAACTGAGACTTCTGAGTGCTAACTTTGAAAGCTTCTTACAGCTTAGACAGTTATTTTTGGGCTTAAGAGAGATTGAGAGAAGATTATTTATATGAATTTATTAGTTAAGCAGCATCACCTTGTTTTCTTCCCTCAATTTTCTCTCCCTTCTAAAAGTTCTGTGTCTTCTGTGGTGAAACAGACCTGAAATATGAAGATGTCTTCTTTGTTTCTTAGTTTTAAAGTCGTTTAGGGAAGTTAACTAGAGAATAAATAAGCTAATAGGAAGACAGATAGTAAAGTAGCATGATGTTTCTCTTGTGGAGTTTAAATAATGATTGTGTCTAAGAAAGTTTGCCTTAGGACTGCTTGAAAAATGTGTTTCTTGAGAGGTTTAAAAAATAATTTTTTTTTCTTATTTTAAGGTGTTTATGATAGATAAGTCACTTCTCAACAGCATTATCAGTATCAGTCAGTGATAGCATCTAAACAAACATCTTTTGTAAATTTAGGCTGTTTTAAAGGAAGTGGTAAATGTATTCAATCATAGCGAAGTGCTTTTCATGTTGCAGTAAACCCAGTTTGATTTCTGCACTAAAGCAAAGAAAAGAGTCTGTAGGGTTAGAGCAGAAGAAAAACCCCTTGCAAGTGGTAAGGGAAGCTTCTGGGAGGGCTCTCCCTGATGCTGTTTGTCCTTAAGCCTTTCTGTGTGGCTATCCAGTTATATTCATGTAACGTTCTAATTTTTGTCAGGCTGCTGTGCTCATATGTAAGGGAAGGAGCTACTTTGTGCCCTTACACGTAAGGAAAGCGAATATGTGTGCGTTACCTGGGGGAGAGTATTTGCCTCGGTTGCTTTCTGTAACTGTACTTTGCCCAGCTGTAGAAGCACTTTGAAGTGTGTGCTCGCCTCAGAAGAGGAAGTGGACAGGCCATGATTATAGTCTAGCTTGGGAGTATTCTGTTTTTCTAGATGTTTATTTTTTGCTGTCTCCTACATTGAGTGTTTTTAAAGGTTTTAGGCAATCTTTCTTGGGCTTGATTTGACTGTTAGCTGAGCTAATTATTTGTCCACTTTTTGGAGAGGGAAAGCTAGTTTTTCTTCTCCATCCCGCTCATTTGAAGAGTAAAGCCACAAAGACTTGAGCATTTTCTGTAAGTGAGTGGTATTCAGGTTTTACTTGTAGTGCAGAGTCGCTGCAGTTGAAGATTGATCTTTTTCTTCGTCAGAGTTGCAAATTACACTTAATAAAAATGACAGTATTGTTAGAAACCAGCAAAGAGCCTTTTAAAGAAACCAAGGCCCTGTTTCATATGACCAGGTCTTAAGTTATGCCTGGAATTTCTACTTTTACTATACTGGGGCATACAACAAACTTCCTGCTAAAACATCAAGGGCAGCTTGCGCTTTTTTCCTCTGAGGAAACATACTAGATCTTGTTATGCTGGTTATTCAAATAATTTTTAAAAACTTGGCAGTATGTTAATATGGTGTTCATTTTTTTTTTTTGTAAGTTTTATTATTACAGTCCTCCTATTTAGAAACTGATAATGCCTGCTTGCCACCCACCTGCCCAAGCTATTCTAAACTGTGCTGGTAGGAGAGGTCTATTGTTTCAGCCCTGAACAGAACCACTTACATGTTTGCATTTGGGTCATTGATTTTGAAGTTCAGAACTTAGACTCCAACAGTATTGTTGTTGGGCAAGAAAAGGCCTATTCTCTTCAGGTAGATTGTTAAAGCTTTATTGTGTGGAATACTGCTTCTAATCAAGAAGTGAAAGTTGGGTGACTTTTACCTGGAATGTGCAGATCTCTGGTTTTGGATTGAGCAGGTCGTGATATGGAAGCTGGAGCTTTCAAGAAGCATGGACTCATGGACTGGTTTGGGTTGGAAGGGACCTTTAAACCTTGTCCAGTCCAGTCCCCTGCAGTGAGGAGGGACGTCTTCCACTAGAGTAGGTTACTTAGAGCCCCAAGGTCCAACCTGACCTGGAATGTTTCCAGGGATGGGGCTTCTACCACGTCTCTGGGCAACCTCGGCCAGTGTCTCACCCTCACTGTAAAAAATTTCTTTCTTATACATTGTCTAAATCTCCCCTCTTTTAGTTTAAAACCATCACGCCTTGTCCTGTCACAACAGGACCTGCTAAAAACTCTGTCCCCATCTTTCTCATAAATCCCCTTTAGGCACTGAAAGGCCACACTACGGGCTCCCCAGAGCCTTCTCTTCTCCTGGCTGAACAACCCCAAGTCTCTCAGCCTGTCTCCAGCCACATGATGATCTTCGTGGCCTTCTCCAGACCTGCTTCAACAGGTCCACGTCTTTCTTAATGCTGGGGGCCCTAGAGCTGGACAGAGCGCTCACTCCAGGTGGGTTGTCAGAAGAGGAGAGTAAAAGGGCAGGATCCCCTCCCTCGACCTGTTGGCCTCACTGCTGGGGATGCAGCCCAGGACACAGTTGTCTTCTGGTCTGCAGCGCCTAATGCTGTCTCATGTCATCTTTTCTCCGTCAATGCTCCCCAGTCCTCAGCAGAGCTGCTCTCAATCCATTCGTTGCGCAGCCTGTATTTGTGCTTGCATTTGCCCCAGCCCCTGTGCAGGACCTTGCACCTGGCCTTGTTGAACCTCCTGAGGTTTGCATGGGCCCACTTCTCCAGCCTGTCGAGGTCCCTCTGGATGGCATCCCATCCCTCCAGCACGTTGACCGCACGACTCAGCTTGGTGTTGTTGGTGATCTTGCTGCGGGTGCCCTCGATGCCACTATCTAGATCATTGATGAAGATATTAAAGAGCACTGGTCCCAGTGTGGACCCCTGAGAGCCCCCCCTTGCCACGAATCTCCATCTAGACATGGAGCCATTGACTACTACCCTCTGGATTGGACCGTGGAACCAATCCCTTGTCCACCAAACAGTCCACCCATCAAATCTATCTCTCTCCAATTTAGAAAGAAGGATGTTATGGGGGACTGTGTCAAAGCCTTTACAGAAGTGCAGACAGATGACACCTATAGCTCTTCCCTTGTCCACTGATGTAGTCACTCCATCAGAGAAGGCCACGGGCTGGTCAGGCAGGCCTTGCCCTTGGTGAAGCCATGCTGGCTGTCTCAAATCATCTCCCTGTCCTCCATGGGCCTTAGCAGAGCTTCTAGGAGAATCTGTTTGTGATCATCCCAGCCAGGCAAAGAGGAAGGCTGACAGGTCTGTAGTTCCCAGGGTCCTCCTTTCTACTGTTTTTAAACATGTGTGCAATGTTTCCCTTTCTCCAGTCACCAGGAACTTCATCGAACTGCCAGGACTTTTCAAATATCATGGAGAGTGGCTTGGCAGCTACACCAGAAGATGTGGGTGTCAGTATCAGCCTCTGTAAAATCTTTATGCTCTCTGTTTTCTGTTCTTTATGTTCTTAGGTGTAGCTTTTTGTCAAGGGTAGCCTTTAGAGATGCTTTTTCTCTCTTAGTATTAGCGAAATACCTGGTAATCTTTTTTAGGTTTAATACTGAGGAAAAGAAACATCAGTTATGGTTTAAAGCAATCCTGAATAGAAAAAGATGTAGTAAAGGCAGGTCTGTAATCTGGTTCTGATTTATATAGCCATTTGCAGTGAAATAGCTATCATCGATGTAAAATTAATGACTGGCAGCATGTTCATTTACTTAAAAATAAAATGGGCTCTTTGATTCCTTTAGTTTCACATGATTGTGATGGAACTTTTGCTTGTGCAAGTCTTTTGTAAGTGGTTAGTGTCCTTTATAGCTTTGCCTCGTCCAGTACAGTGAAAAAGCTGAGGAGGACTAGGTGCTGAGCAAGTGAAGAGAGTGTACTGAGACAGAAGAGTGGTTGTGTTAATTCTGGCCAGTATCCATCCCTAGTGCCGCTCCTATCCCCAGAGATTGCTGTCTTTCACTTGTATATTAATAATCAGTACACTTGCTTGACAGAGTGGTCAGATACTCAAATTTGTATTTCTTCAGTGCTGGTTTCATAAATATTTGAATGGGTTAAGACCTGTTGCTTCAAATATTGCATTTGTATTTTCTGACACCTCAGTTTTTGCTCTGTCACTGTCTTGAGCTGTCTCCTCTGGGTTTAATTGCAAAACAGCTAGATGGAGTGAGTGCGTTCTTCATAAGCATTCCTCAACTTCAGAGTTGTGGTTTTTGGTTTTTTTTTTTGGCTTGTCAGAGCCTGAATTAATTGACCTTTGGGTCACTCTGATTCTTGCCTCTGCAAGTGTGTGTGTCCCTTGAGTGTGTATGTATGTGTGTATGTCCTAATGCTGTAAATATTTCAGACTAGATAAAATATTATGATTAGTATATAAAGATGTTCATAAGACATAAGTATGTTTGGTCTACTCTTTAACCAGGCTTGTTAACTTCTGTGAAAGTGATTTCACCTGAGGTTGAATACCCTTTCCTATCTATTCAAGTTAAGACCTCCCGGGGTGATCCTGCATGTGAAGGGCTCTTCACCTTGTGAAGGAAGTGAGAAAAAAGAAAACACAGGAGCTTAGAAGATGAAAGGTGACAGTGTGACACTTGATTTTGTATAAGCATAGCGAGGCTGCTCCTGCTCTTAAACCTAAGCAGTTCATCCAGTGCATGTTGTCATCAGTGATGCAGTCTTCAAAGCAGCTGCTTATTCCAGCTGTTCGGAGGGGCATAATATGTGTAATGTAACAGGAAAGAGGAGGGAGATGCCGATGGTTTAGGAAGACTCTGCCCACCTCATTCTACAGTAACACTTTTTGCCAATCTCGAAAGTGCTGGCACCTGTTTGCCGGGGTTCTACATTGTGTTGTTTAGTAAATACCGGCTGTGTGTAACATTTCTAATGCCATCATCTAAAGAGGCAGAGGAAAACTTGTCATCAGTGGGCAGTGCTTCTGCAGATAATTGGCATGCTCCATTTTGAGCTTGTTAAATTGAGTTTACCAGTGAGGCATTAGAATATCTTTTTTGTCCTTTGCAAACGTGGCGTGTGCTTTGTGTTGGAATGACCAAATTCCAGAGCTGTGCTACCTTTGTTAAACATTTCCCTGATCAAATCTAGTTCAGGTCAATGAATAAGCTATCGCAAGACAATGGTGTTCTCATTGTTCTTTTTGTGCACCCATTGAATCAGTGTATTTAACCTGTGTTCTGAAATCTAATTTGGGCAAGTGGATTTGCTCTGTGTGGAAACCTGTTGGTGTTGCTGGTGGCTTATTTCAGTACTCAATGGTTTGAAGGTTTTAGACATAGTCTTGTGAGGTGTGGTGTACCATTAGTTTTTTTTCTTTCCCTTCCTTTCCACCCCTCATCAGACCCTCAGATCTGCAAGACTTTTATGGCATTAGGTACAATTTGAGTTATTAAAGCGAAAGATAACATTAAAGAGAAGTCTTGCTTTTGTCTGGGTTGTGAACGTCTGAACAAAATAATACTGTCCTGATAGTGATACTAGAG
This sequence comes from Buceros rhinoceros silvestris, assembly GCF_000710305.1. Lineage (NCBI taxonomy): Eukaryota > Metazoa > Chordata > Aves > Bucerotiformes > Bucerotidae > Buceros > Buceros rhinoceros. The sequence continues at coordinate 20,391 of NW_010410954.1, read as the reverse complement.
ATGAGGATGCTTTCAGAGTAGTGTGTTCATTTCAAAGCTGTGAACTTTCCAGTGAACTGTATGTTTGAGTGTAGAAGATAGCAACAAAATGAAATTTACTGTTAAGGGCTCATGATGTGGGAGTTGAGAGGGAAGAGGCTTTGTAGACAGTAATGATAGGGGTGGGATCTATTATGAGAGAAAGCCAGTGCCACAGCTGGGATTACTTTGCCTTTTGGAATTTCACTTCTTATTTTTAAAATAGTAAACTCTGTCCTTTCTGTATTTCTGCCTTCATGACTTATATTCAAATGCATTAAGGTTCTTATGCATTACAAACTAAATTAAAAAAAAGTGTCTGAACAAAATTTAGAACAACAATTGTCAGAACTCCTCACGTGACTTGGACTCAGGATTTGTATCTGGAAGAATGCTTTGCTGATTAAAAAGGTCATTATGTAGTATTATAACTCTGTGGGCCTGTGTTGTGGTTAAAGCCCATCCGCCAGCTCAGCTCCACACAGCTGCTAGCTCACTCCCCCCCAGAGGGATGGGGAAGACAATAGGAAGGGTAGAAGTGAGACAACTCGTGGGTTCAGCCTAGGACAGTGGAACAGGCAAAGCGAACCCCGCGATCCCATCACTGCTTCCCCTCGGCAGGCAGCAGTTCAGCCATGGCCAGCAGAGCCGGGCTCCCTCACGCGCAACCGAGGCTCGGGGAGACAAACGCCATCGCTCCGAACGTGCCCCCCTTCCTCCTGCCTCCCCCAGCTCGATCTGCTGAGCCTGATGGCACATGGCCTGCAGTGTCCCTTTGGTGCCTTGGGGTCAGCTGTCCCGGCTGTGTCCCCTCCCGACTCCTCATGCACCCTGGGGGTGCCCACTCGCTGGCGGGGTGGGGTGAGGAGCAGGAAAGGGCTCGCCTCTGGGGAAGCCCTGCCAGCAGTGACACAGTAATGCCTGTGTTATCAGTGCTGTTTCCAGCACGAATCCAAACCACAGCCCCATCCCAGCTTCTGGGAAGAGAATTAACTACCCTAACCCAAACCAGTGCAGCCTGTACTTTTACACCAATATGTGAGTCCCTTTTTTGTTTGCCACATAGCACATGGCCAGGTTACTCATGAAGGGGTGTACGTATGGTGCAATAAGTGTGTTCACACTGAATTACACTCCTTCTGTAGAATACTTTGCTAGGGCATGTGAGGTATCCCTGTTGTTTTGCAGGGGCCCTAGGTTTTTTTTTTTCCCCGTGAAGTTTTACTGGATTTAAACAGGTCAGTCAGTGAGTGTCAATTTAGCACTAGAATTGGCACAAAAATAGGGAAGCAGTGGTGACTGGGAGGAGCACAAAGGGGAAGGTGGGACCACTCTCTCAGTGATACCAAGCTGCCAGATTAGAACTCACCATCTGCACTGCCCCAGCAGCTGCAGCAGCTGTATTGCCATCACTCTGACTGTACAGTTACCTCTGGCTAACTGTCAAGTTTCAGTTTAGGAGACAGTTCTAACCTTCTTCACAGACCTGTGGGATTTAAGTTGTGTCTCTGCAGTATGGAGATTCCCTTGAAACTGAAGGATGAAATTAATGTTTGTTGTTAGCAGATAACACTGTTCTTTTTTTTAAATGTGCAGTTGTCAGTTCTTCATGCAGAAGATCTAGGATGTAAAGACTGAAACTTTAGTTCAAGGATTTTATTTGTTACTAACCCAAAATTTCAGAAGACAGGTCTGCTTTATTTTCTGGTAAAGGGCAAAAGGGTTTTATGGCAGCCCCGCAAAAATGAGTTAAATGAAAGTGCTGAGAATACTGAAATAGTGGCGCAGTTCAAAGCCATCTTTTTCATATAGTTTCTGTTTTATTTTTCAGAGAGTCATGAACTGGGATGTAGCAAGCAGCTGCATTTTGCAGGCTTTGGGCTGGTTGTGTTGTCCTCTCCCAGCTATGCTCTCACATTGCCATCTGTTCACTCGCAAAAGATTCCCAGGAAGCAGGTGATGGACTTCATTGCATTTAGAACACAAGAAAGTGATTACTCTGGAACTCAAGATTCTGCTTGCAGCAGTCTGCAGTTTTAAGAGACAGTGATCCACAGCAGACTTCCAGATAACCTCAGTCTTTACCTAAGTGATCTCTATTTTTTGGTTTCTGTTTCCCAGAAATTCTCATTTCCGTAACTTCTTTTGCATTTGTGTGCTTTACTTCAATAATGCATGATTTAGGTTAGGAAGATGCAACCTTTATTTCCAGCTGGTGTTGAATTTAGCACACAGGAGTATTACCTCTTCCTCAATTTCCAGCTCTAGTTTCTTTGGTTGTTTGTAATGCTTAAGAATATTCAGAGAAGCAGCTTATTTTTCTGATGGAGCACTGTGTGTGTATTCATACCTTGGGAACTAGTTAACTGTAAGAATTTAGTGCATCACCTGCAGTAGTTCTTGTTCTTCAAGTTGAGTCAAAATTAATTAGGAGGAACAGTGTCTTATACCATCTAATCTGCTAGAACAAGTGCAAGCAGCAAGTGACAAAGAACTTTCTTTTTCAAGAGATTTCAAATAATCAGCAAATTTCAGGTTTGTGGTTGTCACTGCTAGTAGAGAATGATTCATCACTTCTTTGATGAGCCTTGCCAAGTCGAATTGCTGTGCAGTCTGTTTTGGCTTTTGCTGGAGTACCTGCAGTGACAATCTGTTCAGCAAGATAGTTTTTGTCAGGCAGTGTCATTTGCCAGTGTCTTTCTACTGGTACTTCCATGGCTCTTTCTATCTGTGTTCTTGGGAGTGAAGAAATGGAGATTTATCTGGGGCTCTTTTCATTGTTACACCCCCAAAGAGGTACCTTTGTACACATGTGAATCTTCATCAGTGCTACTGAACATTCTTAAAACAAGGTGTGTTGTGTGGTGGACAGTTCTGTACAGAACATACTGAAGAATCATCGTTAGGTTAATGTAGATATTGGGTTTATACTTCTTCAAAACGATTCTGCTAGATTTGAGTCTTCCAGGTGACAGGATCTGGTTTGAGTTCTGGGTTATACACTGCTAGTAGACAACAGCCTTTCAAAAGGTGACTTGTAAAAACACTTTAAAATAGTGGGTGAACTTCTCATTCTTAGTAATGAATACAGGTAATAGTGCAATTAAATGATCAAGCTGTCTGGTGTTTTTTCCATTCCCCCCAGAGTTAAAAATTTCATGTAGGTTTGTTTGAATAAGGGTGTGTATGAACCATCCGTAATGAAGTGCTGAGGGTGGAATGGGGAAATATGTAGAAACAAGGATTGAGCTGTAAACAAGAGCTAATGGCTGGTGATTATGAAACACTCTGTAGATGCTGTCTTCTGTTAATAACTGAGCACATAACTGCTTCTAGCGTGACTTGTTTGAAGCTGCGTGGTGGATGGTGAAACAGAAGATAGTGACCCTGTATGAGAGTTTATAATGCAGAGAATATTCCTACTGACACTTCAAAAGTAATGCCTTTGAAATACATCTAAAATAGCTGTCATACAAAACCAGTACTTTGGTTTTTTGATGCTAAATCATAAAGTAACTGGATTAGTGAAAGCTCAAGAGGTTCTCCAATGTATCTACTAATATCAGTCTTTTATCTCTCTTCCCATGAGCATTTAATTAAGTTCTGCAGTTTCTGAAATTTGCTCATGGATAATGATTTCCACCTTTTTAATTGGAAAATAGCCTGAAAGTGTAATCTGAGCTGCGAGGCTACATAGGTATTTCTGTAATAGCGAGGTAGGGGAGCTAAGTGTATGCACTGGGAACTGTGAAATGAGTGAGAGTTAGTGGAATCATTAAAACAGTAAGGCTAATGTGGTAGAACAGCACGTTGATGTGAATTTAGCGGCTTGGTCTGTATATTATACCTCCACCATCAAGTTACCTGTATAGATCATCAGCATTTTTGGCAGCATAATTTTTTTGTTTGAGTGTTGTGAGTGAAACTCCATTGACATTCTTTCCTACTTTGGATTAATTTATATAGAGACGAGAAACTTTTAGAAGCTTTTAGAGAATCAGCATCCTTTAAGTGACACTTGGGCCCAAATTTGTCACACATGGGATATTTTTAATGTAAAATAGAGTAATTAGTTTGAAAGTACTGCAGAGATTGGGAGAGAGGCTTTATAGATATGTAGGAGAGATGTGGAGCAACATACAGGTAACTGCCCTGATTTGCTTTGAAAAGTTACCACCATATGAGTTAAAAGGGAGGAAATTCCTAAAGGTATGAACAGCTGGACATCTTCCCATGGCAAAGTGAAATGTCCTTTTGAGTAAACAGAGCATCAACCATGACTTCCCCTCCTCTGATGTCATGTAAGTGATGAAGGATACCACAGGTTCATAGCTAGTGGTATGTAAAAGCTTTATGAGGTTTCTTATAGGGTAAAAGAAAGTGAAAATAAGCCAGGGAAGCAGTGGGCATGTGTAGTGTCCAATAGCATTCCTTCTGTTGGGACAGTTGGACTCAGCCTTGATTTTTGCATGATTCTCAATTTGACATTACCTGATGGTTGTTAGTTGACACTAGCTAACGCTTTGATATGTGGAGTCTTGGGCATTTTGTCGGTTGACTCAGGCTGTATTGCTTTGCTCTTTGTAAGACAGAACAGCAATAAGGTAAATGGAAGCAGTTTTTTTTAAAGTGAGAAAAAATACCTAGTGCAGGCTTGTGCATCAAATTTTAATATAGAAGTTGGGAAAAGCTGTAGAAATTAAAGCAGATGACACTCAACATGAAGATTACTGACCCTGAGGAAGACGCATGCTGATTATGCAGTCTGAGTCTTTGTATTAAAAGTAGTAAAATTTAAGCTGTAATCAATAACTGGGCACTGAAAGGGAACTTCATTTTGAAAAAAAAATTAGTCTATATACCCAGCTTGATAGATGTCTCTTTAGAGGTGGAATCTGCTACAAGAGAGAGACCTAAAGAGGACAAGCAGGAAGAACAGGACAGGTACAACAGGAATTACTGAGTTTGTTTTAGGGACGTCAGAGAATCACAGAGTAATTGAGGTTAGAAGGGACTTCTGAACGTCACCTGGTCCAAAGCCATATGCTTAAAACAAGGCCAGTTAGAGCCATCAGTAACATGTTCAGTTGGGTTTGGAATATCTCTGAGGGTGATGACTTAACCTCTTTCAATCGAATCGTCAATTCATTTGTGTTGGAAGGGACCTTAAAGATCATTTAGTTCATTTGCCCTGCCATGGATGGGGACACCTTCTGCTAGACCAGGTGGCTCAAAGCCCTGTCCAACCTGGCCTTGAACACTTCCAGGAATGGGGCATCCACAAGTTGTTTGGGCAGCCTGTTCCAGTGTCTCACCACCCTCACAGTGAAGAATTTCTTCCTAATATCTAATGTAAATCTCCTGTCTTTCATTTTAAAACTGTAATTCCCCATCCTATTGCTACACTCCCCAATACAGTCCATCCTCATCTTTTCTGTAGCCCGCTTTAAGTCCTTTCTGCTACAAAGTCTCTGTGGAGCCTTCTCTTCTCCTGGCTGAACAACCCCAAGTCTCTCAGCCTGTCCTCATAGTGGAGGTGCTCCAGCCACATGATGATCTTCGTGGCCTTCTCCAGACCTGCTTCAACAGGTCCACGTCTTTCTTAATGCTGGGGGCCCTAGAGCTGGACAGAGCGCTCACTCCAGGTGGGTTGTCAGAAGAGGGGAGTAAAAGGGCAGGATCCCCTCCCTCGACCTGTTGGTCTCACTGCTGGGGATGCAGCCCAGGACACAGTTGTCTTCTGGTCTGCAGCGCCTAATGCTGTCTCATGTCATCTTTTCTCCGTCAATGCTCCCCAGTCCTCAGCAGAGCTGCTCTCAATCCATTCGTTGCGCAGCCTGTATTTGTGCTTGCATTTGCCCCAGCCCCTGTGCAGGACCTTGCACCTGGCCTTGTTGAACCTCCTGAGGTTTGCATGGGCCCACTTCTCCAGCCTGTCGAGGTCCCTCTGGATGGCATCCCATCCCTCCAGCACGTTGACCGCACGACTCAGCTTGGTGTTGTTGGTGATCTTGCTGCGGGTGCCCTCGATGCCACTATCTAGATCATTGATGAAGATATTAAAGAGCACTGGTCCCAGTGTGGACCCCTGAGGGCCAACACTTATTGCTGGTCTCCAGTCAGACACTGAGCTGTTGGCCACAACTCGTTGAGTGTGACCAGGCTCTTGGCAAACATCTCCACTCTTCAACCACCTCTCAGTAAAATAACCAAATTTCCTGTTTTTAAGTGGGATTTCCTGTATTTTTATTTTTGCCCACTGCCTATTGTGCCATCCCTGAGCACTGCTGGGGAGAGTCTGGCTTCATCTTTTTTGACCCTTTACACTCCCTTTGGATATTTATATGTGCTGATAAGACCTTCCTGAGCATTCTCTTCCAGGCTTAACAATTCTAGTGCTCTCAGTTTCTCCCCATATATCATGTTCCAATCACTGTATCATCTCTGTGGCCCTTTGCTGGTGTCCCTCCTGATTTGGGGAGTCCAGAACTAGATGCACTACTGAATGTGGTCTCGCTGGAGTTGAACAGACGGCAAGGACCACCTTCCTCATCCTGCTCGTGATGCTTTTCCTAAAGCAGCCCGGGATGTTGGCAACCCTTGTTTTCGGCCACAAGGAAGCATTGCTGGTTCATGTTCAGCATGACCAGCGTTTTCTGCAATGTTGCTCAGAGGAGCTGAGTGACATTTTCACCTTTACGTTGCAGAGTATGGGCTCAAACGTGACTTCAGAGTTTTATGGGAAATTTTACTTCTGACAAGTGATTCTCTCTAGTGCGTGGAATGAATGGGAAAAGAAACTTCAGTTTTTCACTGTCTCCGTAGGTGCTTAATACTTCTTGAAACTTAAGCTCCTTGTAAAACGAAACACTTGTGTTTACACAGGTAGTGGTCGGTGGTTACTGGTCTTCCTTCCACGTGAAACAAGTACTTTTGTCCAGCTCATGGCTTAGGCCTCAGAGAAACACAATCTGTTACCCTGTTTGAGGACACAAATACTTTGTGCTTTGTGATAGAGCTTTGTTTCTTTGTAACCTACAGCATTAATCGTTCACGTTAAATGGATACATGCTTTAACTGCAATCTTAATCTATTTGACTAAAAAAATCCTTATTATTTACTTGAGTTTAACTGCTGTGGTCGTGTCTTTCCAGTAGTTATGCAGAAACAATGTTCTAGCCTTGATTTTGTGCAGAAGGGAAAAAGCAGTTCTATCCCAATGATGGAGAGTGGGAAACTTTTTACATTTTTATAAAGGAAAACATTCTGTGAAAGAATCTCTGAAACTGTCAAAACAGAGTGAAAGGTAGAAGTCTTGAAACAAGCATACACGTGCATTAAAATACTTAAATCCACATTCACAGAATTAAAGAAAGAGCAGAAGAGATGTAAAAGAATGAGCTTGAGTCAGGGGACGTAGTTTAGACCTGTGGAGGCTTTCTGTGGCCAGAGTGCATACCAGAGAGAGCAGGGGAAGGGCAAACAGGGGAGTGCGCCTGCATTAGTGCTTTAATTGAGTAATTGGGACAGAGAGTACACTTTGGAAGTGAATCCCCTGATAGTTCTCACAGACTGCATTTTGATTTGATTTGTGAAGTGAGCTTGGATCAAGGAGGCTGAATTGCTTTTGGATGAAACTAACCTGGAAGCTGCGGTCCCGCTGTTGTGGGGCTGGGGGTTTGGAGTGGAGCTGTTCCAAAGCAAAACCCCAGAAACGTGCGCAATGCTGGTGCTGGGTCTACCTGCCTCACTTCCAGCTCCGCCTGATTACGCTGCACTGCTTGTCGACTTGGACGTAGCTACAGCACAGCAGATTTCAGGAGGTACGGTTGCCATTCTAAAAGCTGGTGTAACAAAGAGACAGGTTATGTCAGTATTTCTGAAAGGTGTGTGCAAGGAGGTTTTACAAAAGTTAGGGTAAAACAGGTAGAAAAGGGTCTGTAAAAAAATAGGAATCTGTTTCGGCAGGTGTTTCCCTCATTGAAGCTCAGAAGCTGTTAAGATAATGCAATAAGCTAATACAAGCTGAAAGAGAATAGACCTATTTTTAAATACAGCTTTTAGAAAGGAGTTATTTTAATTTTCTATGAGTATGTACAATATGAACAAATTGGAAAATGAAGAAGCAGTAAAATTCTTTAAGAAAAAGGAAACATCAAAAAGAAACCAAAATTGATAGAAAGGGAAGCATTGATATGGATTTTTATTAATAAAAGGTGCAAGGAGACACACTTCCTATGGTGTTAAAGGAATAGCTGTTACACTCACTAAACTCAGAATAATTTTGGAAAACAGTGAGCTGGAGAGTGCTTCAGAAGGAGGTAGCTTAGAACTCTTCTCAGTCTTTCAACTGAGAGGCATATGGAACGAATGTACAAACACATACTGGAAGCATTATTACACTGCTAAGAGTTAAACCATGTAACAAAATGCATCTTGTAATATAAAATGTTGGGTGTTTTGTTGGTGTGCTTTTGGTTTTGTTTTTTTTATAAGAACTGTTAGATTTGCCTCTGGTTTTAGTAAAGCAGTTTGATTTACATTTTCCACGAAGTCCTGAAAGTAGTCAATTACCCTGACTGTGAGAAATCCAACTTGTCCTGAACCTCATTGGAAGGTGACTGCTTAGAGTACAAGAGGCAGGTGTCTGTGGACTTCACCCATTTTGCTTTATTCACTCTACTTCTCCATGTTATTGCAAATATCAAAAGGAATAAAAATTCCTAAGGAATGCATCTTCAGGTACCTTCATACTTCACTTTTCCAGTTAAATATATTTTCTCTTGATACATATCCCTGCAGTATGGCAGGGATACGTGAAAGGCCTGAAGTGCTAAAAATGTATTTGTGCTCATGAGTGTATTAGGAAGAGGATTTGCATTAGGAAAATAGGAATATTGATTGAGATACCTTTATTACAACTTAGATCTTGCTACTAATTTAGTGCTCTGAACATTTTTGAGACATTGAGCAGCATGGTCTGACTTTGAAGCTGGCCCTGGTTTGGGAGGGTGTTGGACAAGATGACCTCCAGAGGTCCTTTCCAGATGAAATTATTGTGTGGTTCTATTGAAAAAATATTTGGGAGGGAATTAGAAAATAATTCATAGTTTTTCATTTTAAGATACCCTTGTTTCCCCATATGCTCTTTCAGTAACACATTTTCATCTACATTATTTTCAGATCATGTTTAGCTAAAGTTTTTTTCTTAAATACACAGCATAGGGGAGAACAAAAATATACATAGGAAGGTTCTAAGAGATAAGATATAAATACTGCTTGACAGTTGTTTAGACTATGTTCAGAAATGTCTGAGAGTAAAACCAAGCAAACTTCTCTCATCCTGTGTGAAATTTTTCACAAGGCTTTGTACCACGACTTTAAAGTCAGTGACTATTCTATGTGTTTGTTCTCCCTGTCCTTAATTTTCTGGGCACTTTGTAACAGCCAAAAGTTTGGTATTTATGGTGTATTTTTTATCTTTTCAAGTTCTGTTCATGTGTTTTATGTGAAGTAAATTTTAATCCTTGAATATCTTTGCTTTAAATATGGAAATGTTAATTTGTGTTTTTTCCTGACTATTTCTACTAACTTCTTGCATTTCAGGAAAACTGTTAAAACTGCAAAAAGGTGGGTAAAAGGGAGGTGATTTGAAATACCTCTTCCAGACATCAGCTAATAGATTACAAGTAAGAAAGTTGCTTAAAAGGGAAAAAATTAATTTAATTTTGAAAATATTTTTGCCTTGGGTGATCACATTAAGATTATTTCATGGGCCTAATTAAAAATTAATCGAATAATATGGCTTGTTTGCGTATGACCATCTCTTCTTACTACTGTGTCATGTAGCTGAAGCAGTGACAAGTGGAGGCCTCCAGGTGAATTCTTTGTCCTCTTCCCATAGCAGCAGGCAGGAAGAGACTTTGGGTAACGTTCTTCAGCTTTCCTTTTCATGCTTTCGTGGTAAGGTCTAAAATAACCTGTTGCTAACACCAACGTTAGTATTTGGCTGAGATGCTCAAGACTGGGATTTTTGCCTTGTAGGAACCTCTTAGCCTCAGAGCCAGCTGAAGCTTAAATGTAGCTCTAGGGCTAAATGAGATTTTGTAGGGCAGAGAGAACAAACAATATTGCTGCTTTTGATAACTGTTTTGTTACTATCTTGGACTTCTGTGCTGCTTTGTGCTCAAAAGTTGTCCTTTGTGATAAAAGTTGAGTAGTGTTGAGAAACATAATATCCAGATTACAAAACATGTATTTCTGCAGTTAGGGACAATCTTCCGTAGGTAAACTGTAACCAAGGCCGGGTGCTGCAGGACGTTGTGTTTACGACATGGCTGCAATTCAAAGCAAGCACTAAATGCTTTCGGATACCTGTTCAGCTACTGTTGGCATGTGGTGTAATGGTCACTGCTTGTAACTATCAGGCCACACCATCTGCTTTTCCTGTGAGAAAATTTTCTTGCAAGGCACTGGAAAATGTTGTTTATACCTTCTAGGTGCTTTCTTTTTAGAAACCTGGAAATATAACGTTATTTTAAACAAGTGAAATAGAAAAGGGGTTTTGCCTTTTAGTCCTCCATCAATACATGTCTGCCCGTTACTTTGCTTCAGTCTTTGTCTTTTCCTCTCTGAGGAAGGATGTTCCTGAAGTTACAGCACAGATTATTACTTTTTTAATCTGCATTTCCGCAAAGCTCCATATAGGACGCGGTTCACAGGGCAAGGAAGTGACAGAATTAGGAAAGAAAGCTGTAATCTCCAAGATGCAAGTGTCCCAATTGCTGGAACTTGATGCTCTCTTGTTAGAGATCCATAATAACAGTCGTAATAACAGGAATCATTTAAGGTCAGAGAACTTTGGCATTTGGACATGTTAAAAGGGTATTTCCTTAAGAGAGCAATATTCTGAGAAATTGGTTCACTATATAGTCAGTCACCCTCAGTTCTGGAACCTTCACCTCTTCGGGACGCAGACTCTCTGTTCATAATACTGTCAGCTGGTGGGTTTCAGATTGTGAGTTTAATTTGTACGTTGGCAGCTGAAGTTCCTTTAAACCCTCCTAAAAGGAATGTGATGCAACTGAAATGTGATGGTCGCAGTAGACCAGTGTGGCTGCCTGCCAGGTGCCTGCTAAGCTTCTTTCTAACTCCTCAGCAAGACAATGCTCATTAGTCAAGATAAGGATGTGGAGATCTCTTACCAGATACCATCACGTATAAAACAACTTGGGGAAAATTAATTTATTGCCAATTAAAGAGTAGGATAGTAAGAAATAAAAGCAAAACTTCCAAAGCAGCCAAAACCTTCCCCCTCTTCCCCTCTTTTTTCCAGGCTCCACTTCATTCCCAACTCTTCTACCTCTTCCTTGGCTTGAGCAACACATGGGAATAGGGAATGGAGGTTATGGTTAGTTCATAACGCTTCCTGTGCTCCAGTGTGGGGTCCCTCCCATGGGAACAGTCTTTCACAAACTTCTCCAGCATGGGTCCTTCCACAGGCTGAATTCTTAAAGAATTGCTGCGGTATGCGTTGTTTTCCATGGGGTGCAGTCCTTCAGGAACACACTCCTGCGTGGGTCCTCCAGGGGTCACAGGTCCTGCCAGGAAACCTGCTCCCCCTCAGGCTCCTCTCCATGGACTGCAGCTCCTGCCAGGAGCCTGCTCCTGTGTGGGCTCTGCAAGGGCTGCAGCTTCCTTCAGGGTACATCTGACGTGCTCTGGCACGGGGTCATCCACGGGCTGCAGGGTGGCTAGCTGCTCTAGCATGGTCCTCCAGGGGCTGTGGGAGGACAACCTCCTTCACCATGGTCTTCTCCATGGGCTGCGGGGAAATCTCTGCTCTGTTGCCTGAAGCACCTCTGCCCTCCTTCACTGACCTTGGTGTTTGCAGAGCTGTTTCTCTCCCGTTTTCTCACCCCTTTCTCTCACAGCTGCTGTGCGTGTTTTTTACCTCTTCCTAAATATGGTGTCACCAGCATCGCTGATGGGCTCAGCCTTGGCCGGTGGTGGCTCTGTTTTGGAGCTGGCTCTGTCCAGCGTGGGTCCCTTCTCACAGGCCACCCCTGCAGCCCTCCTGCTACCGGAACCCTGCCACATAAATCCAATAAAACCACCTACTATAAAGACAGGTTTGGGCATAAATTTGAGTAGTTGTCTTTGATAAGAATGCTCTGTACCCTTAGGGATTTGTTACTCCATCAAGAAAAGGCGAACAACAGTGATTTTAAAATCTTATCTTATAGGGTAAGCTTCCAGAAGAGGGGAGTCCAAGGAAAATAGATTTTCCCATCGTGAAATGGGTAAAAGAGCGTAAACCCTTATAAATGAACTTTGACTTTGTGAGCGTATTGTCAGTCTGTGATAGCGCCTGGGTACTTTCAGCCATAAAAGGAATAGGCTTGAGTATCTTCTTTCTTGAAGGAAAAGCACTTTGTGTTGCTTTGCGATTAGCAAGGTACCTGCTTACCTTCCAGCCCCCAGATTGTAACGTTGTCCTGGTTGTGTGCTACCACTGAAAAATTTTCTGGAAACCTCATCACAGAAGCATTAATATGAAACGTAGCTCTGAGTCAGTGCAGTATTGTGTTGAAAGTGTATTATTACAAAAGATTTTTTTAATGAGAGTTTAAAAGGCCAAAATGAATATCTAAAAGCAGTTGTTTGTAAAATGCAGGAGTTAATCCAGTTAATGTCCTGTTAATACCAATAAATCCGGCAGTTTAAAAATCTGTTCAAGTTTGTGGTAGTTGCAGTGATAACATCTGTTCAAGTTTGTGGTATTTGCAGTGATAACAGTTTCACTGTCTTCTCTGTCTTCCCGATACCAGTTTAATTCTCTTTACTGTGGGCTGGTGGAGCCATACATCTTGTTTCCCGATGGTGGTGTTTAAGACCTACCATTTTAAGTATAGCTCTATCTCCGAGATTACAGCAGTGATCCTGTCTTAGCTTAGTGGTTTGCATATATGAATTGTTGTCCTCTTTGAAATGGATTGTACCATGAGAAGGAAATGGCTGAAATAAAAATAGATGATCTCTTTGTTTTCACAAATGGTTTTAATTACCTCGTGCAGCTCTCTGCAGTGGCTTTTCTTGCCAGGCTTTTTGGAATCAAGCAAAAGGCAGATGATGTTCATGAATATTTCTGTCTTTTTTTTTTTTTTTTCGCCTTTTCGAGCCTCAAAGCCAGTAAAAGCGAACACCCTTCTACTTAGGAAGGAAATTCATTGGCAAGTTACCTGAGCTGGTGGCGAAGCCTGTTTTGTCCCTTTTTCCTGCCTGCAACAGTTTTAGTCTAAGAGCAGCTTGTGGTTGGGGAATTACTGATGCGCTGCTGGAAGGGGGAAAAAATGTCAAATTACATATTTTTGCTTCAAATTTTGTATATTGCAGTACTGCTTCTTTATATGTCTTTTTTGTGGTTCTTTTTACTCAGTATCAAATGTTGTATGTATGTAGAAAAGAGTTGTGAGATAGTTCTGCTGAGGTGCAGGTTATACAAACAGGCTTCTTGGTGCACAGAAATGCTAATGAATGAATTATCTATAATTTTGTTGGAAGTCTTTGCTTAGGGAGGCATGAAGACACAGTTTAATTTGGATTGCAAGCAGTGTTGTTGGAATCATTTTTCCCTGCAGGCTGAAGTTGATGGACCAGTTCTTCTCATCTGCACAGTTTGTATAAGGAATGCTAGTGATCCCTGGTATTCAGGTAAAAGTTACAGCGTGAATATCACGGGGCATCTGGCCACAACATTTCCAGTTGTATTTTATATATTCTGCCTTTCCTTGGGCAATCTTTTTGGTTTGATAGTCAGGTTAAATGTTTTTCAGCTTTTTCAGCCTAAAAACTTTGGGTTCAGGATTTCCCATGTTCATTTGTCTTTTGAAATGGTAGATAGAAGAATCAGGGAATCCGTGTGAGGATTAATGTTGCATAAATAATTTTCTGAGTGTTTTTAGAAAAGGTGTTTAAGGTTGATAGTCTGTACTTCATTAGTCTTTGCTCCTGAAATTTTAGATGTGTCCATGACATAGAATAGAGCCATCTTTTGATCCTGTTGTAGCATAACAATATGGTGTCAGACGGATTATCATTAATGTTGCATATGAGGTCGCAGAAAATTAGTATAACAAAACTCAGTGGGAGCCTTTACAGGGAGGGAATGTGGCATTTACTTTTAAAGTCTCAAATTAATTTTATCTACTTGCACTCATGATCTCATACTTCAATTACTCTTTCTCTCCACTCACGTACTGGGAAGCATCAGGATGTTTTGTGTGTTGGGGTGTTACAGCCGGTGTCTCTTGGTGCAACCTGGAGGATGGAACTACTGTTTTTCATGCTTTGGGTTCCTTTTGGTGATAACAAACTACTTTATAGATGGATATTTTATATCCTTTGGGAGACAAATTGTTATACACTAGTCCTTTGCTTTAGAATTGGGCTTACTTTCAGCCTGCATGCATCTTAGTGAAGGCTAATGCTAGTTGGTTTTTGTTATTTGGAATATCCATATCTTTATAGCTAAAGGATGTTTTCCTCTTGGGCTAACAGGAAAAGGAGTGACATACATGATGTGATGCAACTCTGCTGGTATTCTCCTCTCTAAAGCGCAGGCTCTTTGGCTGGCCAGTGATCTGTGCTGTAGTCTTATCAGAGCAAAGGCGTCCTGGTCTTGACACAAACACTCCTCAGTTTTATTGCTGGAAGAAGTGTCCTTTGTTGTCAATAAAAGCTATTCTTATAACCATTGCTTTGCTGGTTTTCTGATCTGTACACACGTGCCCATTACAATTCTCTACAAGATACGTTTACTTAGAGCAGAAAAACATCCCTTGAAAGATTCAGGATGGTAGTTACCTCAAGTAGATTGAGATAATCTCACCTGTAAAGTATAATTAGACCTGTTGATTTAAAGGAGACCTGACTCCGGTGGGTGTACAGAGGATGTAGAAATGCTGGTCTGTAAGCAGACAGAACAAGAAGATGGTTCCTCTGAGCCAAAAGTACAATGGCCTGTATATATCGAATAAATGAATTAGATGGGGGAAATGTGCAATGCCCGTTTTTAAGACAGCATAATGGGTGAAATTTCTACTTGAATGTCAAGGATTTCTCATTAGCAAGTCCATAGT
>NW_010410954.1:0-5138 GCF_000710305.1 Buceros rhinoceros silvestris | reverse complement strand
GGGAAAGGACAGACGTTGGACACCTTTTCTGTGTTTTGTGGTTTATATATCTTGCTTTATCCTCGTTGCAGCTTCCTAAGGTCATGTCACTTGGGTCACTTCCCAGCCTGATTAAATTGTATTTCCCATGAATACATTTTGAGCTAGTATATGGAATTGGCACAAGCATTGTCTCTGAGTCTGCATCTCACTCTTTCTTAGCAGAACGGCTGCCTGTGTGTTGGCTTTGAACTGTGTGTGTAGACAGCAGAAGGGAGGTGTGCCTGTAGTGCTAACTGGCGTGTCACTGTGCCAGTGCTGGCTCTAACTGGTGAGTGCAGCTATCGGTAGCAGTGGAGATAGGGCAGCAGCAGCACAGGAGTTCAACCTGGAGTCTGCCTCTGGACCAGAGTGCACTGCGTTTTACATCTACTCAAAGCAATTAGGCATCTGGATTTTAAATTTCAGCAGATGTATTATGGCAGAGACTGTTTCATTTTGCTGCATTCTCGGAAAATAGGCGTAGTGCTGCTCACATGCAGTAATGGCCATGGGAGCTAAGCTGCCTTCTGCTCTTAAAACCCTCTTGGTTTCCACTCCTTGTATAAATATCCCTTGATGCAAACCTCATAATTGCTTCCCTTTCCAGCGTGCACTCAACACTTATAATCTGTGTCTGTTCTGTTCTTCCTGGTTGATTACTCAGCAGTTTCTCTGTCTTACTTGTTTGGGCAAAACTGACCATGTCCTTAAAACTTATTCTAGGCAAAAACCCCAATAAAAATGGAAAACAATAAAAATGGTTTTGTCAAACCCCTTTTTACTTTAAAGGTGAAACTTGAGCAGTTAAATTGCTATTTTGATAAAGTTGCCAAACTAGCTGTCTCTGCGTGGGCAATATATCTAACAGTTAAGACAAAAGAACTTCACTTAAGATGATGTTTTGGGGAAGGAGAAGAAGCATTTGTATTTAATTGTTCACATACAAAAAAAGTGCAGTGTCAGTGTAAACTAAGCAAGTGACTTTGAACTTTCTTTGAAAAGAGAGTGATCTCTTCTTAATTGTCTGTAACTGACATTCCTGTTGATTAAAAAAAGTAAGGGAGACATCTTAGATTTTACATGTGATATTTTAAACAAAACTTTTTATATTTTACACTTTTCCCAAAAGTCTGTGTTCCTGTGTTACATAGTGAGGTTTTCAAAACCATTGTTAAAATTACTACAGATGTTAAAGAAACTTTTTCATTATGCAATTTTTTTACTGGAATGTTGAAATAGCAAATACACTTTGAGTTGGTACAGCTGTAAAGAGCAGTGTAGCCCCCCTTAACATTAACTACTAAACACAAGGCTTACAGCAGCTGACAATACGAAATTATTTCATTATTTTTTAAATTATAAAGATCATGTGCTAAAAATCTTTTAAAATCTATGCATGTATAATATACAGTCACACGATTTCA
Source organism: Buceros rhinoceros silvestris (assembly GCF_000710305.1). Classification (NCBI taxonomy): domain Eukaryota; kingdom Metazoa; phylum Chordata; class Aves; order Bucerotiformes; family Bucerotidae; genus Buceros; species Buceros rhinoceros. Next base: position 3,693 of record NW_010410954.1, on the reverse strand, counting down.
TTTTGACCTAGTTGTGTCTTCTTTCAAATAGATATGAAACAAAATTATCTGTGTCGAAAGGTCAGTTCTTTAACCGATGAATCGCATTGCTGAATAAAGTCACCATAAGTTAAGCTGGTGTGACCTTCGGCTGGTGTGAGCTCTCAAACCTTTGGTAGCCTTTTCCTTCTATTTATAGTCCCTGATTTTGTGGGGTAAGAAGTTCCTCCCCACTTCTTCCGTTACTTTGCCTTAACTGAGAATCACTCAAAGCTGCTTTTCTCCAGGATTTCTTAAAAAAACTAAATGAGGATCCTGTGTTTCTGCTTTACTTGTTCTGGAAGTGTTTGTAGCACCTGGGCTGTGCTCATCTACAGTTTCCTCTTCTACACCACTCATGCAAAAAAAAAACCAATCCAGTTGTGAAGTTTGCTGTTTTCAATGATGCAGTTTGGCCTGACAGCCTCAGGTCAAGCCGTAGGGGAGGTTCTGAGAACACACTCGAGTTAGATGTGGAATTTCAAGGAACTGAATCTCTAAAGGATTCAGAATCCTAGAAGATGCTTGGACTGAGTTTGCTACTGTGAGGTGAATTTATTTTAAGCAATGCTTGTTCAAACCTGCCTGAGTAAAATGGTGGCAAATGTAATTATGAAGCTGAGCATAATTTATCTGATAATTTACACTTCTTGGTAACATGTTATGAAACCAAACCTCGCTGGGAGCAGATATGCAGCCACTGAATAAAGCCAGGCAAGAATTTGAATGGTTTTTTTAATAAGAAGATATTAATTCTGTATTATTTTGAGTTATATCTTTTTATATGCCAAATAATTTGTCTTGTTTATTTCTAAGAAAATTATGCTTACATGGTTATGCTCTAAGTGTCTGTTACACGGCCCCACTCTCTGTGTCACAGCGTTCAGACCTTTCAACTAATGTTCCTAAATTTCAGATTCTGGCAGGTTTCTTGAAGTGGGTAGTAGTACCTGAGGGGAAAAAATGACAGTATGAGGTTACTATAATTTAAAACAAAGCTAGAACAAAAAACGCACCCCCAAAACAACAAAACCAAGCCAAACCCCTAAATATTTATGAAGATGTGTGTAATTTTCTACTGCAGAAAAAACCCTGAGTATGCATCCTCAGTTGTTTGGAATGACAGTTTCAAGTTGTGGAAGTACTTGTTGCATTGTAGCTCATTTATTATGATTTCTGAAATAATATTTGTGTACATAAAATGATTATGTATAACACAGTTTGAAACTGATTCCGCTGGGAAGGGGACCAAAGGGCGAGTCCAGTTCAAATGCTCGTTGGTGTTCGCCCATGATGGCCTGGTCACATCCAGTTGCTGACAGAACTACCTGTCCTAAATAAAGATACTTGCTTTTCACAGGATCCTAAACGCTGTTTCTTTTGTAATAACCCTAAATGGAAATATTTTAATAGTGATCAAAGAATGTATGTTGTCTCGTTTTGTGATTAAGTTTCTAAGTAGCTCTAGGCTGTTTTGGGGTTGAAATCATGTCCAGTGTTACCATAGCTGTTCATACAGTGGTCTCTTACCAAACAGTTTTGATTTGTGTATTTGTTACATAAACAAAGAGGAGTTAAATGCTAAAAATTAAGGTTAAATATAGAAATCAGCTGGATGTGTGTGGCTTATGGGGTTATTGTTTTTTTTGCAATCTCTTTGTGCTTCTTCAAAGTGTAGTTCATTAATCATCATGGATTCTTATTTGACTAATTAATTTTAGCCTTGTTTCCTAAGAAAATGAGATGTATACAATTCCACCTGCTAGTCCTGTTCCGCTCTCATCTTCCCCTTTTCCTGCATGTTGCACTACAAGCTTTCTTAATTGCTGATCTGTTCCAGCTGAACGCTGAGGGAGGTGGAGGTCCCAAAGTTGATTACATTTCTGTGAGTTACGAAACATCTGGATAGAGTATGTACATGTGTGGCAGGGAAGAGAATTGTGATGGTGCCCAGCAGAGAGAAGAGCTGCAGTGGGATTTCAGTGACTATTCCTTGCTAGAGGCCTGGCTTGGAGCCAGCTTTTCTGCTTGCTGAGTCTTTGCTGCTCTCCTTACCCGCCAGCTGAAAGAGGCATTGGAGTCAAGGTATTTGGAAACATAAAAAGAGAAACAGGGCTGTGGAAGTGCAGGGCACGTGTAAATTGTTGCTTGCTTCCACCTCTGCAACTCTCTGTCTTTTTTCTGGTTAGCTAATGGAGTGTGCTTTAAGTGAAGAGCCTCTGGATATTAGCAAGTGGGCACTAAAAGAAGACTCTTCAGTTTTATTGTTCAAAATAATTAGAAACTTTATGGCAGTTGAGAGAACAAAACAATGTGTAATGTAGTTTCTGTTTGTTAGAAGTATTGTGAAGGAATAGATTCCTGAAATTTTACTTAAGCTCGTTGTTAATGAAAACTGTCTCACCTCATACCTACTTGCACATATGCATGTGCTAACTCAGAAAATGTTTGCAGGACAGTCATTTCAGGTGTAATTCTCTGCTAGATTTTTTTCTATGTATTCTCAATGAAAGTAGTCAAATATTAAAGTGTTTTAATGAGTGTATTTGCAGGCTTAGAAATGGAAGTTAACTTTAACATGTGCTTGTGAATGGATGCTGCATGCCATCTGTGCTTACTATATGACTTCAACTGAAAATTATCAACCTTCAGTTGATACCTGCGTTTGTATTATGTGCAGTGTAACTTCTCCAGGTGGTAAACAGCAGCTCTTCTGCAATTGCGACTCTGTCAGGCTAACCACTATGTCCGGCTTGGTCTAGACACTATTCAACTGCTTTCTTAAAGTTTAAGGGATAATTAGTGAGTTTGGTAGAACAAATCACAGGATCAGAATTAAGAATTGTCCTCTAAATCTTTTACATTTAGACTACTTTTTCACTCTAGGTTTGTGTGAGTCACATCTGGAATCTGTTAGTTAACAGTACTGAACTGCACTAGTACCACAATATACTGTGTAAGCAAGTTATCAGTTCTTCTTTTTGGTGGTGTCGTATTCTCCGGGAGTTAACACTAGCACCAGCTAGCTGTGGGATGCAAGAACTTCCCATTTTACCACTTTGGAAATACCTGTGGAATTATCAGTTTCAGGAGCTGCCACAGTAATACACACTTACTTCAGATTGCAGCCTCTAAAATGAAAGCTCGGTTTTCAGATCTGGTCTCCTTCTACAAATCCTGTTCTGCAAGGTGTGCAGGACATGCACTTGTTTAGACTTTTGAACTCCAGATAGAGATACTAGTAGCTTAAGCTATAACATGTTACTTTCCTTGTTGGAAATAATGTTGTGTGCAGAAAATGACCTGAGAGCTGGCACATGATACTTGATCTGCTTTAGGATTCAGATTTGGCTGCCCAGGGAGGTGGTGGAGTCCCCATCCCTGGAGGTGTTTAAAAGCCGTGTGGATGTGGTGCTGAGGGACATGGTTTAGGGACCCTGGCAGTGCAGGGTGAATGGTTGGACTCGATGATCTTAAAGGTCTCTTCCAGCCAGCTGATTCTGAGATTCTGTGTGCAGCAGTGAACTGGAAGATTGCTGTGCCCATTAGCCAAGCCCCAGGCCAGAGTAGCTGAGTCTCCCAACAGATGGGAGCCCAAAGAGAGAGGAGTCAGACACAGAAGTGGATAAAAGGTTTTGCAGTAGGTTATAACCACAGAAGACAATGAGGAAATGA
>NW_010410953.1:16679-35821 GCF_000710305.1 Buceros rhinoceros silvestris | reverse complement strand
GGGCCCTGCGGAGCCTCCGCGGCCCGCGCTCACCTGCGGGGGCCGCGCAGTGCGGGACGCTGCTGTACTGCAGCGCGGAGCGGGGCTGGAAGGTAAGGCAGCGCTTTGGCCCGTAGAGAAGCGGAGCGGGGATGGGGGTGCTCGCAGCATCCCTCCTTCCTTCCCGCAGAGCCCCTTGGTAGGCGCGGCGGCCTGCGCCGAAGGCCTGCTGGAGGAGGGGCTGGGTGGGAAGTCCGGTGACCCCCTCGGCTGGGGTTGACTGCGGTCTCGTCTGGAGACTGACTCCTGCCTGCGTTGTTGTGGTTGATGCACGAAGGCGAAGTAAGTCCGCGTTACCTCCTGCATTGCTGGCCTGTGGTTGATGCACACGGGTTAAGTAAGTTCACCCCATTCTCAACATTTCGCTTTTTAAAAGTGTCTCCTCCTCTTCTCTCCCCACATCCTTCTTCCAGTTCCTTTCCTCCCAGAAGAGAGGAGGAACAGCGAGTATTGCTGCTCGTTTGCTTTCTTGGCTCCGATGAGGGGCTTGCTTTATTACAGCTGAAGTACCTTCCTCTTGTTTTTCCCCCAATATCCATTGGGCAAAAAAAAAAAAAAAGAGGTATGAACTCTAGATCCGGTATTATGGCCTTCTTACTGAAGCCTTGATGTATTGCCAGAGTGAGATAGGGAGAAAAAAAGAAGTTATGTTGTATCTGGAAGAGATCAAGTGATACTGCAATCAGTGACTTAATTTACATGTGTTACTCTTGGGAAGATTCTTATGTTCCTTCATATTTGCAAGATTATTTAAGAACTGTACAGTACAGCTAGCCCTTAGTGATAGATACTGCCAATATTTAATTAATTCTAAATGAGAAATTAAGTGTTTTTAAATAATGTTGGTCCCATTTGTCCAGCAGTCTTTCTTGGTCTGCAGTCAAGGTGATTTTTTTGAGGCATGGTAATCAAATTATGTCATCTTGGTTGATGCCTCCTAATTTCATGTCCTTCAGGAATTCTTTATAATCTCTTGGCGATTGAAGAAGTATAGTGGTGAAAGTCTTACTCATTGTGAAAAATATTCCCCTCTCTGTAATCATTTGGTATGATACAATCTTTAAAACAAATCCCAAATCAAAACCAAAAAATACCTCCTAAACAAGGTGTTCTCTGGTGAAGTTTTCTTGGAGGGGAAGTAAGGTCACTTGAGAAAATGCTGCTGCTTAGAAAATAATACAGTCCCCCCCACACTTATTTGCTTTATGTTATGTACAAAATACATAACGGAATAAAATACTGCAACTTAATTGCACAAACCGCAAAATCTAGACTAATGGCTGTTTCTGGTACATCAAGTAATATATTTTTTTCCAGGATGTATTTGAAAATCCAGACCCAGGGGTGGAGGGAAGGTGAGGATGATGATTTTTAGTGATGATCTAGGCAGAGGAAATTAAGAATTATTTTGAAATTGGTGGAGTTTGGTATTTATGTCATGTTTCTCTGTGACAGAAATGTAATCTAAAACAATTAGAAGCAAACCAGAAAAAGATCCAACCTTTTCTAACTGTTACTAGTGCTGACCAACAACGAGGTATTCCATACACCCCTCTACACCTCCCTCACCCACCCTCCCTTTTCTTAGCATAGCTGTGGCTGTGGTCAAGACCGCTTGTCGTTTTATAAATGGACTTTTCCAAGACTGCCAACACAATTAGTGAAAGACCTAAATTATTGGAAATGAGAATTAGGGAAGGATCTATTAAACTACTCTGCCTGCTTGTCAGTGTTGGTTTTCAATAGCAATTGTTTTGCTAAGGTTATGAAAGAGTGCATATTGTTGTTTTTAAGGTATTTTCACATTTCATATTTTGAATGAATCTTTCAAAGCTCAGTATTGATTAAGCCTGGCTTTTGCAAATCATTAGTAAAATTCTTTTTGCTGCTTCATGTCATTGTATTGAAGACAAAAAATTACAGTTTCTTTAAACGAAAGATTTTTTTTTTTAACACTACTCCAGCACAAAAACTTTTTTGAAGCATAATCATGGATATACTGTTGTAATTGCCTATTAGGCAAATTACAAATATTGCCTATTAGGCAAAATTACAATATTGCCTATTAGGTAATAAAATAGGGCTATTTTATTGGAACTGAATTTAATAAGAACGCGTTACATATAGTTCAGATTTGTTGCCCATACAATTCAGATTCCTTGTGTCTTTATATGTCTTTAACAAAGGAATGTGTGTGTACATATAGGCCCCTATAGCTAACTAAGAGATTTACTCAACACATATGCACTTTACAGGCAAAAGATACTTTTTTTTCCTTTCTGTCAACTAATGATTGTCAATACACACTACTTTTCATAAATTTAGACATAAGGTAAATTTATACAAAGAGATGAAATCCACGGTAAAATTCCTGTTGGAGTCCCTTAAGCTGATTATTTAATTTTGCTACTTGCGTATATTCAAACAAGACTGGAAAAGCTAACTGAAGGCTTATTACATGGTCTGATGAGAATAGTGTTCCTTAGGGAATCATTGGAAAAATGGATTTATAAAATCATATAATAGTTTGAGTTTGAAGGTGCCTTTAAAGGTCATCTAGTCAAACACCCCTGCAGTGAGCAGGTACATCTTCAACCAGATCAGGTTGCTTAGAGCCCCATCCAACGTGACCTTGAATGTTTCCAGAGATGGAGCAGCTACCACCTCTCTGGGCAACTTGTGCCAGTGTTTCACCACCCTCAGAATAAATCTCCCCTCTTAGTTTAAAACCATTATCCCCTGTCCTGTTGCAGTAGGCCTTGCTGAAAAGTTGTTTCCCATCTTTTTTGTAGACCCCCTTTATGTATTGACGGGCTGCAGTAGGATGTCCCTTGAGCCTTCTCTTCTTCAGGCTGAACAACCCCAACTCTCTCAGCCTGTCATCATACCAGAGTGCTTGGTTCTGACCATTTTTGTGGCCCTCCTCTGGGCCCACTCAAACAGGTTCATGTCCTTCATGAAGATTCTAGAGCTGAATGCAGTACTCCAGGTGAAATCTCACCACAGCAGAGTGGAGGGGGAGGATCACTTCCCTTGACCTGCTGGCCATGCTTCTTTTGATAAAGCCCAGGATACGGTTGGCTTTCTGGGCTATGAGCACATGTCATCTCACGTCCAGCTTTTCATACACCAGTGACCTCAAATCCTTCTCCACAGGGCTGCTCTCAGTCATATAATCCTGCAGCAGTACCAGCCCAGGGGCAGGACCTTGCACTTGGCCTTTTTGAACTCATGAACCTCACATCGACCCACTTCTTGGGCTTGTCCAGGTGTCTTTGGTTGGCATCCCATCTCTCAGCCGTGCACCACTGCACCACTCAGCTTGGTGTCATCTGGAAACTTGCTGATGGTGCACTGGATCCTGCTATGTCATTGATGAAGATACTAAACAGTGCTGGTCCCAGTGTGGACCCTTGAGGGACACCACTTGTCACTGATCTGCGTCAGCATTGACCATTACCCTCTGAATGTGACCACCAGCCAATTTGTTATCCACCGAACAGTCCATCCATCAAATCTGTATCTCTCCAGTTTACAGCGAAGCATGTTGTGTGGGACCATGTCAAAGGCTTTACAGAAGTCCAGATAGATGACATCCAGAGCTCTTCCCCTGTCCACTGATGTAGTCATTTCATCTGTAGAAGCACTTATTATTCTTTGCATCCCTTGCCAAGTTCAGCTCCAGCCACACTTTGCCCTTCCTGACTCCATCTCTACACAACTTGACAGTATCCCTATACTTTTCCCAGGACACCAGTTCCTTCTTGCCCTTTAGTTTGACCAGCAGGTCTCAACTCAGCCATGCTAGTCTTTTTCCTTCCTTGCCTGATTTCTTACACTTGGGGATCTTGCATTCTATGGAAAGCATCCTTAAAGATCTGCTAGCTCTGTTCTGCTCCCTGAGGGCAGTTTCCCAGGAGGTCCTGTTGATGAACTTCTTGAAGAGCTGCAAGTTTGCTTTCCTGAAATCCAGGGTCCTGACTTTAGTCGTTACCTGACCCTTATCCCTTAGCACTGTGAACTCCACCAGTGCACAGCCCAGGCTGCATTACTGATCACTTGCATCGGTGATCATTTGGTTCAGTATCACATCTGTTCTGGTGGGGCTTAGGAAGTTTTCTTCAATGCCTTCCAGGAGTCTACAGCTCACTGTGCTGCTTTTCCAGCAGATGTCAGGATGGGTTGAAGTTCCTCAGCAGGATGAGAGCCTGCGAGCACAATGCCTCCTGTAGCTGGAGTAAGGCAGCTTCATCAATAGGCTCCCTTTGGTCGGGAAGCCTGTAGGAGACACCAGCCTCGAAGTTTCTTTGTTGCCATGGTCTCTAATTCTTACCCATAAGCTTTTGACCTCGTCGTGGTTATTCCTCAGAGACAGCTCTTCATGCTCATCTGGTTCTTGATTTAGAGGGCAGCATCTCTGCCCCTCCTTCCTCCTCAGTTCCTCCTGAATGCCTGTAGCCATTGATAGCCACAATCCGGTCATGGCATTCATCCCATCAAGTTTCAGTAATGGCAGCTAGGTCATAGCTTTCTAGCAGCACGGTGGCTTACAGCTCCTCCTGTTTGTTGCCCATGCTGTGTGCCTTTAAGGAGATCCAACTCACTAGAAGGGCAGAGATGGTTAAACTTAACTGCAGGTATTTATCAGTTATTCATATGTTCAATTTTTTTTCTTTCGTTGGGGTGTTTACTGGTACTTATTCTGTAACAAGAAAGTCCCGTTCCTTTTACATCTGATACATCTGCCATTTATTATTATTTAAACCATTTATTATTTCATTCATATGTATATAATAAATTAATATATATTAAACCATTTATTATTTAAACTGTGAGTTTGCAGTAGGGGGAAATTAAATTTAATGGTAAAATGCAATATGCAGAAGTAAAAATAATTTTAAATGGTAGGTTTTATTTACTCAAAAAATGAGCTATTTCCAGGCTGCTTTGTTTTTCAGTGCTTTCACTTACTTTCTAGTCAGTTTTAAGGTCTGGGTACTTCTCAGATGATTGGACCATTGTCCTTTTGAAAATGGATGATAGTTTTATGTAGGAAAAAGAACAGTCAGGTTTTGTTGCATTGTTGGGCAAGTGGAACCCTTTATATTTCTCTGAAATGGATGACGGAGAGCTGAGATGCTATAGGCGGTGGGGAGAACTTGTATAATTCAAGTTCTGAAGGGCTGGATGCAGACAAGAGAAAGTGGTTGTAGTGTTATGTTGATAAACCAGCACAGTTTCTGTCTGGTGTCTTCCAGAGTCTTTGTACTATGATTTACAAGTTGGGTGATTTCATGAGGTAGATGACACTGCAGCTGCATGTGCCATTGCTGCCCATGTCTCCAGGGTTTACTAGCTGTTGCCACAGGAAAATACTTAACCTGCTGGCTGAAGGCAGCGTAGCTGTAGACTGCTGTACCTGAGTGAATACTGTGGGACCCAGCATGGTTACTTTTATAGTGCTGGGGAGGGGGAATTACAAATACTTGATGCCACTACTGATCTTCCTTTTTATATCACATACGCTCAAGAACAAAGCCATATAAAGATTTCTTTCCCATATAAAGGCTAAATATGTGCTTGAGATGAGATTGAGGAAAACCAAGCTGGACAATTGTGCAAAAGAGACCTATACTCTGATATTTTGGTGTTTATTTTTTGTTTTGCAGTCATTTTTACATGTATCTCATCCTTACCTGGTTTATTTTGTGTAGTCTAGGAGTTCTTTTCCCATGGCCACGCAGTTTAGTCAGGAAAAAGATGAAGTGTTAAAACTTCCATAAAACTTAAAAGCCCAGCCCATGCTTGCTTATTTTTTAATGCCCTATGTTTGTTGCCTATTTTGTGGGATGTAGAGATGAACAGAACAAACCAGATTATTCTGTTACTTTTCATTGCTGCTGATTAAACAGGGAAACTTGAAAAACTTGGTTTGCTTTCATCACTTTTTTTTTCTTTGTTCTTGTTAGAATTAGATGTAAGGTCAATATGGATAGCTGACTCAAGCAGAAACTTCTGACCGACTTTGGTGAAGTAAGAGTGCTGGTAAACGCATCTTTGGTCCTCTGTGTTTTGCCAGTGGAGACAGGACTGCCCACAGAGCAGAGCCAGAGAACAAGACTGTTGGTACATGTTACCCTAAACAGGAGTCATGTGTTGGTCTCTAGTACTTGAGAGCTGACAGAAATAAATAGGCCAGTTGGTTAAGTGGGTAAGTAGTATGTTTTCCTCTCAAGACTGTTGAAAGGTAGTTGTAGTGCCATGTATGGTACAGGAATCTGCTGATAAACTTCACCAGAGCATCAGCAATAATTAAAGAATATTTAATGAAATATTCCTCCTCCACCCCAATGCAGCCTTGCAATCTAGTTAAAGAAAAACGTTGGAACTAACTATAAGGTTTACATTTCATGCATTGTTTTAAAAGTCATTAAGGCAGTGCTTTCTTAAAGGCAACAATGGATGGTGTGCTTTTTAATCTTTCTCAGTTTTAAAATGCTTTTTAATTGTTTTTATTGGTTCTTGTCTGCTTGCGTTTTCAAAATGTATTATTGAAATATTCAAAATGTATTATTAAAATAATCAAGTATAAATGGTTTTTGTAGGTATTTTTGAGCTGACTTCTTTCACCGAATACTAAGATCGGCAAAATCATGGATATGTACACCAGGAATCAGGGCAATCAAATGAAAACAAGAATATCTGTGAAAAAGGTAATTAGCTGTATTTTTTTTTTTTTAAAAGTATTTTAGAGCTTTTTGATCTTTACTGCAGCAGTCTAGTAATGAACTAAGTGAACTGGTAGGTTTAGTTGAGATTTTTTGAGTGTTGTTTCTTTTTTTTGCATGCTTTAATTTTGGTTGTCTTAACGTTTCAAGGTGGCATAGATGTTGCCTTTGCTTTATGCTTTGGCATGTTTACCGTGTTTGAACTGGGAGACAGAATAATTTAAGAAAGGGATTCATGCTTTTGCCTTTTGTCTTTGCTTTTTGTTTTAAGATGACATAAGATGAATTCATGGTGTATTCATTTGCTAAAATATGCCTTGCTTATTGGAATATAACTTCTGAGCGCAGGGTTTCAAGTTTGTATGTAATAAATATAAATACGTAGTGTTCATTGAGAACTGTTCTGTGAAGTCTGTTAGGGCTTACTCTAATCTAATCATCTTTAGATCTTGGTTTCTTCACTGGCTTATCCTTGTCTTTACATGAACTTTTAGGCAGTGCCTTGGTGACAAAGGAAGTATGTCTAACACTTAGGAAAGGTATTAGTGGTTTTTTTGTTCAGTAGTATTTGTTTATATAGTCATTTAAATTTTGTTACTTTAGCTCGGAGAACATAAATACTCTTCCTCAAATTTTCTTGCAACTTCTATAAGCATTTACTCAAATTAAGTTGCAGTTTATCCTGAAAGAACAAATTTATCCAATCCTATTTCTCCAAGTAGTTGAATACAGATGAGTATTTTTATTAGTATCCAGGAAAGACCTAGAAATTCTTTACCCGCTAGTGTGTGCAACACTTAAAAGGAGAAAAGGAGCAAGGAAGTATCTTGTCACATGAAAATAGTATTATTTTATTTTATTCCATAACCATGTATAGTTGTTTTAAGGAAATAGGGTTTGTGGTATAGGCCCTGCACAAATTCCTTGAAGGCAAAGGCAAGCATTATGGGACTGCCAGGCAGGTAATTGGTTGTTCCAGGTCCCGATACGGAATGGTAACTGCCCTACATTAAGCAGTTTATTATTACTGGTGATATTCTTTCACTTTAAGACGCATTGCATAAAAACTAATATTTTATTAGTTTATGAGAAATCTCCAGCTCGAATAGAGTTCTTTAACTGCAGTCAAGTCATTTTGTACTCTTAACCTGAACATAAACTGGACTTTAGAGGACTATTTGAGTCTGCACTTTGTTTTTTCTCTTCAATTTAAAAACCAAACCAACCAACAACCAGCCCCACCCTCCCTGGGTTTTAAGACCTTGGGATTGCAGAAACATTTTTCTGGTAATGACAGTGAACAGTGATTCCTCACTAATTCTAATGGTTACCTAAAATACTATCTCAGTGAACTACTCTGTTAATTGCCATATAGCATTCTGGACTCTGTGGTTCTAGGAACATGAATTCGACCCTTCTCAGGGTTGCAGAATTCTACATTTTCATACAGCCAGACTCCAACGTTCTGATCTGTGGTTGCCTCTTCTTGATGTTCCCCTGAGGGGTGGCTGCTTATATTGTAGTGTGGAACCTTCATTCTTTCTCACAGGTCCAGGCAGTAGGGTGGTCAGAATTGCACTATGTTTCATCTTCTGTTGATTCACAACTTGTGGTCTGATTCATGTCCTCTTTGTAATACTTAACAGCATCTCTTGCAATAGTAGCTCTTAAAAGTCTGTTGTGGTATGCACATTTAAAACTTAAGTTTCCAGTTTTACAGAATGACTTCAGAATATTCAGTCCTTTTAAATCTTACAGCACATGAAATCAGGAAGAGCTGTTTCGTTTCTTAAGAGCAAACATGCCTATCCAGCACTGGACTTGATTTCTTTGCAAATTGTGGCATCTTGCAGGTTTATGGGTTGTTTGAAGTGTTAGAGAGCCGTTGTTTAAAATAGTTTGTTAGACCAATTAGTATACAATTTACTCCAGAGTATAGTGAAGGATCCATAGATAATGACTTCTTGATTTGCTGGCCGCAAAGGGGACAGTGCAAAACTTTTAATTGCTCATTTGAGACAGAAGTGTGAGAAGGATTTTCATTGCTCAGGTCTCTCTTGCTCTGTGCGTGTTTGAAGATATTTTTGTTTTTCCCCTAGTACAACTTACTAAGTTCAAAATCTGCTTGCGATTGAAATAGGATTTCTTGTGAGAAATGTGAATTTTGAATTTCTGTGATAAAGGAGTTTGCAAGTAAAGCTTTATAGATTACTTGAGGGTTTTTACCCATATGTCAGTGTATATTGGAAGAAGTTATGCTATTTATAGAAAAAAGAAGATGACCTCTTGTCATTACCTAAACCGAACTGATAGTCTTGGGAACTTGCTGGTTTTCAGTTTTTAATATTGTTTAGTGCCTCTTAGACTGGGGTTGTGAGAGAACTTACTTTCACTGTCTGATGGGTAGGAGCATTTATGTGAAACTGAGTCCAGGTCTTTGCTATCACAAGCATAATTTTCATGAGAATATTAAAAGTTATTAAATATTATCTCACAATTAATGAGGGGAGTTAAAAAAATAAAATACTCTACTGCTGTTTTTAAGTCTTTTTGAACCACACTGCTGTAATAGATAGCTAAGACTCTTAGGAATTCCAGACTGAAGATATTCACAGCAAATTTATGCCTGTTTGTTCATGAATGTCATTATTCTTCAGCTTAAATTGGGGGTTTTTGGGTTTTTTTGTTTGTTTCGCTGATGTTCATGCTGCTGATGTTTTTACAGTTGGAATCTGTCCTCTGTTAGCCTCGGGTTTTGGAAGCTGTGTAAACTTAAGGTTTTAGTCTGCTTTTGTATGAAAGCCTCTGCATACGAGCGATTATCCTTCATAGTCCTACTTTCTGTGCTTGTTGTGAGTTAATCTTCTTTTTACATGTGGATGATACTGTACGTGCAATTACACAGGATGTCCTTCTCAGTAACTCTGATGTCAGTTCTTTCACTAAAGGATGCGTACTAAGGTCATGTTTGCTATTTTCAGTGCTGTATTATATTGACTATTCATTGCTATACCATAATCAAGCAGTAGTCAACTCACGTTTTTTATTTCCCAGCTTGTGAATATTTTAAAGCTTGCTTTCAGTTTTTAAGAACATAACTTTGTATTTCCTATGGTTGATTTTAAAATACTCTCACACTGAGCAGGTTCTTCCTGTATGACTTGTATCATCTACATCTACCTTTCCCCCAACTCCCCATTAAATTTATTATTGAAGATGAAGGTTAACTTCAGTATCAAGATAAATTTTGAGAAAATTGGTTACTGGGTTACTGACCTATGTCTACCATATGCCCAAAAAACACCTTTGCTTACCCCATTTGGCAAATTCTTATTTTCCAGAAAGAGCTCTTCTAGTGAACTCTGTCTTTTTCTGGTTTTGTTAAATAGTCATATATTTCAGTGTAAATAATCTATGGAAGTCCAGGTAGATGAGATCTTTTCTTTATGTATGTGCCTGTAATTTCTGTGTCTTTATTCTTACTGTGTTCTGAACTTTTTTTTAATATTAATTAATGTGGTTTTAAAAACACGTATCACTTCCTTCCTCCTCCTTTTTAGATATGGATATTTTATCTCTTCAGTTATGTAGTGCCACCATGAGTGTGCTGCCAGACCTACCTATAGTCTTGTATGATGGTTCTTCCAGACCTGAGTGAGGTTTTTCCAGTTGTTGTATCTTTCTTCTTTTCGCACTTGGACTTAGTATTCTCCAAAATCTTGACTTTTCCTTCACCTCAGTAGTTTCTAATACCGTACTCCTGTTCTTGTTAGCCATCCTGCCTTTCAGGATGTTAAACTATAGAAAACTACTTGCTTATGAATAAGGTATATATGATAATTCGTAGCCTTAGAAAACCTAACTGCTAAAGAATGATGATGAGCCCTTCTCAAACTGGATTACTGTTGGTCTGCAGAAAATTAGCAGGTTGCATTGTATGATTTGGATTTTTTAATTACTATTTTGGGTGCTGTGACTGATTAAATTATTGTAGAAGCTGGAAATGAGACATTTCAACATGCTTGCTTGACTTCACAAATGAATTCTGTATGAGTTGAATGGAGGAATTACTGGGAGGAGTCTTTGAGCAATATTGGTATTGCAGCTGGCTGTAAATTTGGAGGATGCAGAGAATCAAAGAGAAAGACCCTGTTGGGATACTTTGGAAAATACAAAGATATATTACTAAAGCGTGGAGATAAACTGCACTAAATGTGGGGACGAAGGAATAAATGGAAGTGGAAATTGGAAGAAAACTTCATTACTTTATTTCAAATGACACAATAACTGCCTAAAATGCATTTTAAAATAGTTCTGATGTTACTTTTCCATAAAAATGACTGTTTTGACTGCCTTATTGTTACTTGGCCTTGGCTGTCAGGGTGGTAGTCTGAGCCTTGTTTACTAACATTCTGAAAGATTCTGGTAATTTCAAGGATTCTGAAGAGAAGTTTCCATTTTGCCTTTGTTCATTATAGAAATGCTTTCCTAATTTTGTATCGCTGTAAACACAAGCATGATGACGCTGGCCATGCTGTATTAATTTGCCTTCCTATGTAGTAGTGCTTGGTACCATTTTTTCTACAGAAAAAAAAATATCTTTCTTGAGGTTTAACTGTAATACATAAGATCACTTTTTACCATAAAGGGATTTGCTGTGGGAGTGTCAGAAAAGCAAAACATTCTCTGACTAAATTTGACTATCTAGTATGTCTACTATTGTTTAAAAAGCTATGCAAACTTGAAATAACTTGTCATAGGTTGGACACAGATTTCTCACTTCATTTCTGGCAGGGCAATCGTGTAGAGAATTAATAACCAGATTAACAATTTATAACCATAGCATGATCTTATTTTTCTTCTTAACCTTATCACTTGCTAGAGAAGATGACAATTTTAAAATAAGAAAAGGTTGCTAACTTCCTAAAAGTGAGTGGATGTTGTCTCTTTTAGAAGCTGAGTGAACCAGTTTTTGTTGTTATGTCGTACTGTTTTATATGCCTTCAGACACCAGTGATGATAATTCTTTTGTGCTGCTGCACTTTGTTACATTGGCAGAAAGTCTTAGATTCTTAAACCTTTTTTAGCCATCTGTGGGTGCTTGTATGTCACCATAAGTATAAATATAAGAAATATTACAGGAAATATTTACAGGGGATTAAGTTACAGTTATTTCATATTCTTCAAGGAACAGGAAAGGAGAAAGTGTGGATTTTCTGTGGGTTATATGTTAGTTTGTTTCTTTTCTTCCCCTCTGACTTTTGAAGCCACTTCTGTTTCTATTGGCTAAATTTGCTTTTCATCCTTTTTAAGGAAAAGCTGATGGAACAGTTCCATATACAGACTTTGATGCAAGGAATAGATAGGGACTGGATTTCTTCTTGGATTCGTCTGTTTCTTTTTTCCAAGTCTGCATGTTCTCACCTTTTTTTTTTTTTTATTTTCCAATACAGAGAGGTCAGCTTCTTTTGGAATAAAAGTATTGCTTAAAGAAAACAGCTTAACTGTTTCAGTTCCTTGTCCTGAAGTAAATTTAAACTGAAAACCTAGTGATTTATATGCAAAGTACTTTGAAATAGTTCTTAGAGTAAGGAAACCTATTGGGGAGGATAGCATAGATGGATGGACCCTGTATCCAAAACTGAAAATGCAAATTCTTTTTCTTACGTTTTTTTGTTGTTTTTCAGAGTTTTGGTGAAGGTGTACTGCACTCTATGAAGTCACTGCTACACAGCAGAAAGGAGTTATGCAATGTATCAGCAGAGGAATGTCTACATCAGGAAGAACAAGATAATTTTATTGAGGTTTGACAAAACCTGACCGTTTATACGTATTATGTGGCTGTGATAGAAAATGATTTAGCCTGAGGCATTATGGGAAGTTGCAGAAGAGTAAATGTGAACAATGATGCAAGTTACTGGCCATAAAAATCTGTTCCTGCTATTGTCATTCTGGAATTCAGTCACCGTAGACTTGAAAAGAGCTGTGACTTTTCACTGCTTTGTAGGATTTCCAAAACTAAAAAACCTGAAATGTGTAGATAGATGATCTTTTAAGAATTGTATGACTGGGTGTATGACATTTTTGCGTGCTCCTGCGATCACTTTGATCCAGGTTTGAAGATAAAAGGGGGAGTACTCTTGTTTGGCCTGTACTGAGCACTGAAAGCTGAATCCTTAACATTGCAGAACTAGACTTCTTTTACTTTGTCCAGTTTTTGGCTTATCTGTATTAAAGTCTAAGGAGAAGAGAAGTAGATCTGGACAGAATGCAGGACTGTCTGGGTAAATCTCAAGCTACAAGGAGGAATGACTAGAGCTGCTTGAATTACAAGAATAACAGCAGCTTCTCCAAAGGAAAAAGAAAAATAAGTAAGAGGTAATATGGACCCTGTATCTTTATTAAGTGTCTTAGAATACTAAGCAGTATTCTGACAGAGAACTTAGCGAAGGAGAGGATGACCTGAATTAGCCAGGCAGAGGACCTGAGCTAGGGATAAGTGAAGCAGAGAAGACTCAGGAAATGTTTAGGGAAGACAGATAATTGGATAAGGAGTACCAGGAGGAAGGGAAGAGGCAGATTGCGTGACCAGTAGAGATGAATTTGTGTTGCCTCAATAAACACCAGGAGGATTGGGACCATCTGGGCGGTGAGGTTGTGACTGTATGAAACTTTTGGGGAGCAGGCAAGAGGCTGAATTTGTGAAAGATGAAGAACTGTGACAGAGGTAAGGAAGAAGAGGTAGACAGTGGAGGAGGGCAAAACTTTGTCTGCGTCTGTTCAAACAGACCATGCTCTAGAATCTCCAAAATCCCTCATATGTTGCTCCCCACCTACTGCTTTTTTTTCTGGTCTTCTAGCAAATACTTGACAAACACCTGGCAATATGCTTTATATGCCTGCAATGATGGTCCCTATGGAGAAAGATAGTGACTATATTTAGTTACCTTATTAGCTCAAACAATTAAGAGTCCTCTGGTTGAAATGTAAAAGGGTCAATATCCTGCCACAGAATAGGTATTTTTCTCTTGTGAAAACAGAGGGAAAGACAACTATATGCAGAATAACATTAAAGGAACGTTATTAGGACTCCAAAGATAATTACTCAGATTTAACGAAAACCAGAATTTAGTTTTTTCTGTACCATTTTAATTTATTTCCACTTTCCCGATGGGTTGTGATAACCTTCATAGTGTCTTATATACTATTTTTAGTTTAAAGAAAAGACTTGTGTTACCAGCTGTTGGCCTTTCTATTTCCCCGGTCCACTCCTCAATAACTTTTGAACTGGTGTATTAACTTCAGGCGTGTTCAAGGTATTAAAGGGTGTTTATTTTTCTCTGAAAACTGGAGTTTGGGCAGAATAAAGAGATCCAAATTAATGTTGACACTGAGGCAAAAGTAGGCAAACTCAGCAGTGGTGTGGTCTCTTTGACATCAGTCTGTTGGTCTGTCAGTGTACACGTGGCCTGGTTGGCCTTCATTTGTGCGAAGCCGTGACTCCTGCATACTGTCCTGTCTTGCACAGCAAGTTATCCCATGGGAGAAGGAAGGGGTTGGGATCATTGTCTTGAGGAAGAGGAAAGGCCGTGTAAGACGACAAGAGCAAACACCCATTAAAAAAAATACCAACCCCCCACCCCCAGCAGCAGCAAACCCTAAAGCCTCCCAAAGTGTTCTTCAGAGAACTAGGGGTTTTTTGCCAGGTCCTTTAAATTATTTGCTATTTTGCCTCTTCTGTGGAGGACTGAAGTTCATATTGTGGGTACTGTACAGATAAAAAAGATGCGTAAGTTGAAAGGTGTCTGGCAAATGTTGTGCAGATAAAACATTTAAGAATAGTTGAAGAAATTTTTGTATTTTAGAATGGTTTCGGTTTAAAAGAAAGTTTGGATTTTTTTTTTTTTGGTCACACTTTGAAATAACATTCTCAAACCTCTTTTTTTTCTCTGAATCCTTTCAGAGATTCTATGTATGCACAAGCAAGTGGCTGAACCAGAGAATAATAAATGATTATAAGCACACACTTTGCTGTTTTTAAACTTGAGAAACAACCTTAGAGTAACAGGAAGTAGCTGCTACAAATTTAGTATCAACTTGAATAAGTAAAATTCAATGGTGCTCTGAAATAATTGAATCTAAGCCATATCAAACTTAAGTCGGAACATCAGTGGAAGTATCTAATCATTTTGCTTTACTCCATATCTACAAAACGGAAGGAAAATTTCTTTTCTTACAACCTTGTTTTGAAAATAAATATCTTGGGATATTTTTTGAAGCATGCAGATACCCCATTGAGTTGTCATTAGGGAAATACTAAATGAGAATGGAGGAAATCTAATGTTTGAAACAGAGTTTGGGTAATGGATGTAAAATAGAACACGATCTGACACTGAAGGTAAGACAAAATACTGACTCTCTTTAGTCTGTTCATGTTGAACAATACAGCACACCTGTAGACGGAAGAGAGGAACAGTGTGATAAAATATCTCCCCTGTCCACAAACACTGAAAACTGAGGTAAAGCTGGCATTTCTGACATACTCCAGGTTCCTGGACAGATGAGCACTCATCTTTTGCAAAATCATGTTTGTTTTAACAGATGTGATGAGACTTTTGTATGTTGTTCAGTATATATCAGCCAACAGGCTGCTAGAAAAATTTCTTTGTAGTGGCTTTTAAATGAGGTATATGCTCTTGAGTTTGATCTGATCTTTCACAAGTCTGATAGTATAGCATTACTATTCTTTATGTAAGACTATATGCTACAGTTTGAGCAAGCTATGCTGCCCCAAGGTGTGGTTTTTGTAGCAGTAGAGTGAAGCTTTATGGTAAAGCCTGATGAATTTTTAACTCAATTATCCGCAGGAAACAAAGTTCTTTTCTGTACTTCAATCTGTTCATGTATTTATTTTACAGATTACATTTATAAGTGTTGCTGAAGAAATGGGTACTGCTCATTTGCAGGTACAGTATATATCTATCTATATTGAAAAATAATGTCCTTTAGCACTGGTGATTTCTTCTAATTAGTACCCAGTTTTTTAGATGGAGGAATTTTGGTATTTGAGAAGTGAAATGTATGTATCACAAACATTTAAAAACCTAAGTTTTAAATATCGTTGAAAGGTTGAAAATAATTATTTTTGTATGATCATCAGTGTTTGATTTAAAATACCACCTGGGTCAGTCTTTGCATTAGAATGGTCTGAAACAGCTTACTCAATCTGTGGGGAGTGGGTTTGTTTTGAGGGGGTGGGAGGGTGGTGGGAGAGTTGCAGGGGGAGGGGTTTGGTTGGTTGTGGGTTTTTGTGGCCTTTTTTTTTTTTGTTGTTGTTTTTGTTAAAAACCTGTGTGTATCAGTATTTTGGTTTGTAACCTTCTCCTTAGTAGACTTGTGCTTATTAATACGGTACAGTTGACATCTGCAAAGCTAAAACTTTACTGAATTGACCACTAGTTGTGAACTGCTGGTGTGGGACCAGGACTCAGTATTATGGTTATACCTTAAAATATTGTTCTGGATAGTTGAATAAGGACATACTATTTTGAAAGGGGAAGCATAGCACACTAGTGGGGTTATACTGTACCTTTTTAAGAATTTAAGGATTTAATCTTCCTGTGCAATTTGCATGCCAGTATAGTTCATAACATACATGTTCACAAAGCAGGTCCACGCTTCTCCTCTTAGAGGAGACTGCTGTAATAGTTTGCTGACGCTTAAAAATGGAAAACAGAAACACTGATCAAACAAACAGAAATCCATTTCCAACAGAAACAAACAGAATCCATTTGTGTTCAAAGTTGTATATCAATGTTGTTAATTAATCAAATGATAATAGTGCCAGACGTTCTTTCAAGTATGAGTAATGACTATTTGTCTAGAGTTAGATGGAATTCAGAGAGAACTGGTCTAAATAGATTGATGGACACTTGTTTTGTACTGTATGGATCAGTAGTGTTTAGATCAGTAGTGTTTAGAAATTTAAAAAAAACTCCATAGATCTTTCATAGACTTTTTCTATATTAGGTAAATCCAAAAGTTACCAAGATCATGCTTAAAGAAGTGCTTTGTCCCTGTTTTCGTAATAGGGAACTAAAACACCATTTCAATAAAGCACACTAGGAGCGTGTGGAGATCCACTGACAGCCATTATTAGCTGAGTTCAGTGTTCTCTTTGTAGCTGCATACCTACCTTGTAGGATGTGCAGCTGCTTACAAGATTCTCCTTTGTGACTTTTAAGCCTCTTCTGGCCCATGAGAAACAGTGGAATTTCTTTCGGTAGAAGAGTGAGCTGGAGATGAGTGTGGACTGATCTGAAGCTTGTTTACATGAGCTTTACACCACGGTTCAAGAGAGCAAGTAGGGAATGGGGCAAGAAATAAGGGAGAAAAGAGAAGCTTTACCAAAATCAGCATCTGTTACTGTTTAGGGGGCATGTGAGATAAAAACCGTTAATATTTACATGTTATTTTTTTCACTTTATATTCTCAATGTGTTTGTGTATTTAAATCAGGAGTTGGCAGCTGTTTCTGTAGAGCTTCCAGATGCTCTGAAATCTCTCCAGTTGTGCAAACTGAAAGAAAATGAGGTTATATTTCTAAAAGATGTAAAGAAAACCTTGGCAAAACCTTATGTCATGAAACATCAGGTAAAAATTTTGTGTCTTCTTGAATATGTTAATACCTAAGCATTATATTTGGCCTCAGAGGATTTAGTCATATCACACCTTGTCTTCCTTTTGTTTTGGGGCCATCTTAGCCACAGTGGTATGAATGTTGTTGCATTTCTGCAGTTTCTTTAAAATGAAAGTTAGAAAATGTCAAAATAAACTTGGTGCTTTCAAGTCCTGTATTAACAGAAAATATTTATCAAATAATTATGGTGCTGATCCCATGCTTCTGCTAGGCTATAGTCCCTCTTACTGCCAGCTTGGAAAGAAGATGAAATTTGCCAAGTTACCTATATCTGTTCTGCTCAGATACAGCTTTCGTCTTTGGCAGACTTTTATTTTTGAAACAGAGGTGCCAAAATTTATGAGAATGTCAGGTGTTGTAAAACTAAGTGGGCTCTTTTCTTACTAAAAAATTATTTGCAATTGCTGTTAATTATGTAATTTTCATTATTTTTATTTCAATATTATTTCCGATATTATCATTATGCTAATTATTTTGAATTATAAATATTGTTAAAGTAAACTTTTTAAAGCCATGTTGACTAATTGTGCATGTTAGATTTAATTATGTTGCACATAGGGTAAAAAATACCTTGGAGAAACAAATATCCTATGAAGTAAGATTCAGCATAAATATGCTTTGAAGTACTGTCTTCCTCTACAGATTTTTAACATGCATTCCTTAATAGATTCTTGAGTACACATTGTCAGGGTTGTATTACACAACCTGTGTTTGTTTGTTCTATTGTGACAACTTACTCAGAATGCAGAAGTTAGGAAAATGAGTAAGTGATTTTAACTATCACTCTGCACAAATTGTTCCATTCATTTGTGAATTGTTTACTGTTAATATAAATGAATCGAAGGAAGAATCTCTTGTTACTACTGATAGTTGAAATCATTCTAAGATTGTTATGTTTGTTATTTTGTTGCTCTCTTTTTCAAGAAGCAACTTCCTGAAGTGTTTTGTGTGATGAGACTGTCTCCTTCATTCCCAAGAATCAAAGCTGATTATATATTTACCTTGCTGAGCAAGTATACCACAGGCATAAGATACGCCGTAGAAAACTCATTGCAAAAACATCAAACAGAGACGTCCCATGGAGATGATGATGACACTAATCAGTCTGTTTCTTCAATTGAGGACGATTTTGTCACTGCTTTTGAACACTTAGATGAAGATGAACCTTCAAAGATACAAAGTGCCGGTAAATTCTTGCGTGCTGTTGACTTGTAGCAATTGTTATTTGAAATTTAGGCTCTTGGAATTTCATCAGAAAGTGAGTAAATAAGTAGTAATTTTTTACTTGATGTTTTGCAATTATGCAATTGAAACTTTTTTTTTGCTATCCTTTTCACAAGTTTATCAACTCGTAAAGATTCTAATCCCGTCGAATGCTAATCACGTAGAATCTTGTTGTACTTGTGCTAAAAAATACATTAATTTGTCAGTTATTAGATTAGTATACTAGGATTTGGAAAAAAAAGATTGCTTTGATCATGAAAAATGAGCTAGCATTTTGCTCCAGTAACAAACCCAGCAGCTGCCATCAAAATATGGCCCCAGTTTTCTGTAGTTCTGTGGAAATTCTTGGTTTTGAGGCAATCTGGTTTTTTCTTTTCTTTTTTTTTTTCTTTTCAGGTGCATGCAGCCTTCCTTCTCAAAACCATCGAGATGCTGCTTCACAGACCATTCCTG
>NW_010410953.1:0-16551 GCF_000710305.1 Buceros rhinoceros silvestris | reverse complement strand
TTTAGAAGCTGTTGACGCAAAGATCCTTGTGGGTTCTGCACGTCGAAAGTCATCTGCTAGATCTTCTACTTTGATTGATTATTTGGGACTTAAGGAATTGTCCGCAGTAAAAAATTCAGTTACAACCTCAATTTCTGATCCTTGGATACAAAGGAGTTTCTATAAGCCATATAATCCTTCTGATCAAGGTGTTAATTTTATAGGTAAAACATTGTTTTCTTCCTCTCCAGCCGAATCCTCCGAGTCAGATTGCTCCAGCCCAAGCCCCATCATCTTCTTAGATGAAGAAGGGTATCAAAAAAGCTTGAAGGCAAAACTTCAGCTGCCAAAAATTCCAGTAGTGAAAGATGGTATAGAGGATTCAGACTCAGAAGTAAGTGAATTTTTTGATAGTTTTGATCAGTTTGACGACCTGGAACAAGCCTTGGAAAACTCTCGTAAAGTTATTAAGGATCCCATCCTAGGGAATCCCTCTCAGAAAAGAAGGACTGCACATGAACAATTGTCTTCTACAAGTATTACAATGAATCCTCAGAAATTCAAGTTTGATCGTCCCACTCTCCCAGCCAATGTGAAGAAACCAACTCCTCGTAAACCAGAATCACCGTATAGCAGCGTCTTTGATGTCCCGGATTCGCCTCGCCCAGTGAAAACATCAGGGGAAGAGACTGGAGGCTTGTTCAGCCCTATTAGATCATCGGCTTTCAGTCCACTAGGGAGCTGTGGCTCTTCTGAATGTTTGTGTCGAATTAATTTTGACGGGATACGTCAAAGTCACCATGATGCAGTTTATAATAGTTATGCAGCATACGCTGATAGTGTCTCATTTGAAATACTAGGTTCTGTTTTCCATTCTGAGTCCTCATCAGAACAAGTATGTGCAAGAAATGATTCGAAACACAAAGGGATTGCTTTGAAGGAGAAAAAAGGTCAAGCTGCAGATCTCAAAATGAAAACTAGTAAGGAGCCAGATAAACAAGCAAAATCTAAACATAAGTCACTAATGATTAGAGATAGCATTCAAAAATTTGCAACTGAATTAGTTGAAAAAAGTTTTGGCAGTGCATTTAAAGACCTGCAAAAAGGTGTTTCTTCGTGCACCAATGCACTTTGTCATTTGGCTGCTAGGTTGACTTCTTCGGTCTTTCAAATGGCTTTTTATGAGATTGGAAGACGTAGAGCGATCTCCCTGAAGGAGCGTGCCATTAATGGGATAGCAAACTTTTTGGTGAGTGAAGCTATAACTGGTGCTTTGAAGGAACTGCAGCATGTTAAGAAACAAATATTTACCAACACAGTTGCACGGTTTGCGGCAGACCTTGCTGAAGAACTTGTGTTTGAAGGAATCATGGAAGTATGCCAGTTTTCGTATCCATCAACACCTACAGCTCCACAGCCTTCATCATTTGATTATGAAAACAAAGTGGTAAGATCTTATGCCAGAGATTTGTCTGAATCTGTCATTCAGGAGGCTTTTATTGAACTATCTCAGGTCGATGTGACCTTCACAACACAAGCAGCCATTAGTGTTTCTATGGACAACATTAAATACGTGAGTGCAGAAAGTATGTTAGAGTCAACACAGACTTCCACAGCTTTTCCTAATTTTTGTGATAAGGTAGCACTGAAGCAAATCGAAGATTCCAAGAAGGAGTATACAGTACAGCAAGCTCTATTTTGCACCTCTGGTCTTATAAGTTCAATACCTGTGCCCTTAGCTGGAAGAGCTCTTTGTCAACATCAGGTTTCCTCTGATAAAGCAAAAGTATCCACTGCTCCAAATTCTGATGAGAATATGAAAGTATACGAAGACTCCGCTCATCCATTTTTCACAAGCAGAAAGAGAGAAGAGGAAGTTGCTTCCTTCAGAAGTATATACCTAACTTCAGATCACAGTCAAAGTACTGAAAGTACTCCATCACTCTTACATAACCAAAATGATACCAAACAAACAAATAACAGATCTGGAATGAACAATAATTCAGAATTAACAAGTGGGTCGAAAGGCGTTAATACTTTCTCTGGAACTATGGTAGATATGATAGTAAATGAAGCTTATGAAGCCATAACCTCATCTAGAGTACCCAAAGCAGTAGAAGAGTATACAGATTTTTTAACAAGAAAAATAATAGATAAAAAACCTTATGTGCAGTGTATTGGTGAAGATTTCCCCAAGAATGTGTTTGCAGATCACTTGGCCAAGTATGTCGTAAAGCAGTCTGTGGATGAAAGTAAAACTAGTGAGAATTTAGCATGTAATGTGAGCTCACAGCCTTATGCAGATATCAATAGAAAAGAACAATATACGATAAAGAAGCAAGAGGCTGAGAAACAAAGTAATGTTTCTGTAATAGTGGAACAGCAACAGATGCCTTTGAATAATCCATGTAAATTTCTTCTTACTCCAACTCATTCTGTTCAGTGTTTTTCAGAATCTAAAGATTGTTGGCAGGAACAAAAAGGATACAGGTGTTCTTCAAAATCACCACCACTTTGTTCCACTGCGACATTTGCTAGGCCCGTTCTAGAGGACTTTACTGACACAGGAAGCTGCTCAATAACACACTTAAACAAGCCCTCAAAAACCCATGATAATCAGAAACCATCGTCAGGGCCTTTAACTTACAGGCAGGCTGATTGTTTTCTGCATGCAAGCAGCTTTTCTTCAGTGATGTTTGGCAGTGAAGATGCTTTGCTGATGGAAGATAAATCAAGTATCAAAGATGGAAATACCTGTGTAATGCCTGATACTCCCCCACCAACTCCTTTAGTACCATGTCAAGGTAGTTCTGAAAGAAACCTGAGAAAACTATCTAAGAAACTCAAGGGAGAATTAGCAAAGGAATTTGCACCTGCAACACCACCTTCTACACCATACAATCCATCCATGACTGGAGTGTCGAAAACTGAGTGTGACTCTTTAGAAAATGAGGAATTTATGCTGAAACTCATGCGATCGCTTTCTGAAGAAGTGGAAAGTAGTGAAGATGAAGATCCTTCTGTAATGCTCGCTGAGAAAGAGGAGTGTTCAGAAAAAACAGTTCAATATGCAGACTGTTTAGCTAGCCATATAGTTTCAATAGCAACTGAAATGGCTGCTTCGCATTTAGATGGTAAACCAAACAAAAGAGGAGCTGATAGACAGGTTCAGTTAGGCATGCAAAACAAAAGCTGTGAATCTACTGCATTTATAAACATCCCAGAAGAGCCGTTCAGTTCTTTATGGAATTATGCAGGTGATATGGCAGGAAGAGTCATCAGTGAGGCCAAGAAGATTGTGAAATCAAGGCATTGTAAACTGTTGAGGTTGAAGCAGGTTAACTGTCAGGTGGATTGCCTTTATCTGAGAAAAGGTGACAAAGATCGAAGTTCAAAAGAACGGTGCAGTCCAGCATGGGACCAGTGGCTAGGGGAGAGAGATTCATCTGTACTTCCTTTACCACAAGGTCCAGGCATGACAGGTTTGACTTCCAAATACCCAAGCTGTGAAAGTGTGACTGACGAATACGCAGATCATATTATTCGAGTTTTGAAAAGGGAAGGTGGTAATGCTGAACTGTTAGTGGATCAGTATGCCAGCAGACTTGCTTACAGGTCTATCAAATCAGGCTTGCAACAAGCTGCTAGAAAAAACAAACTGAGATACAGCAGAAAGACACTTCCTGGGCAAAATGCTCAGGTAAATGGTAAGCTGGAGCTGGTCAAAGTGGTGAATAAAGATGCAGCACAGCAAGTGAAAAGCAGCATTCATCGCTGTGAAGACCAGTCATATGAAAGGAGTGCCGGCACACAGAGAACGCAGTGCACAGAGTTGTTACATTTTTCAGAATCCCTTGCTCGCAGTATCACTTGTGATGTCAGGAAGAAATTGAAAATGTCGGGAACATGTTTGCCAAAGTCTCTGACAGATTCCTGTCTATATAAAAAGACTGAATTTGATGAAGTCACAGGGGATCATATTAAAACAAGATTTTCTAGGACATTTCTTCCGTTCTCCTCAGATCATAAACTGTATCATAGTACAAACAGTTTAAATGAGAATGGCTACAGTGAAGGCGTAATTCAAGCTATAGAACAATATGCTAGGAAAGTAGCAGATGATACTTTAGAAATGAGTTTAGAGTCAGCAGTTCTCCACGTGGCTGAAAACAGGAAAAATGGGGATAGGCTCTCATATACTGAGAAACTGTCTCCTTTTTCTGGAACTGTCTGTAGATGCTGCAGTATGAAGGAGCATCGGTACTGTACAGAAAGTACGACTCATCATTTACCTGCGCAAGAATCCTCCATTCCAGTGAGGCATTTTCATCATTCTGGATTGGGTGGTGCCTGTCAAAAATCAAGAATGTTCCAGCTTGATATTCCTAAAATTCATGTTGATGTAGAACAGAAGACAGTGTTTTCTGACAAGGGGGCTGCTGCGGCTGTAGAGAAAGGAGGAGAGCTGAGTTACACAAGTCTGACAGCTGACAGCGGTATTGGACAAGATGGAATAAGTTTTGCTGAAAGCCTTACTATTGAAATAATGACATCAGCTATGACTAACATTGGCCAGGCAGTTAACATAAGGTAATTTTAATTTTCTCTTAATTATTGCATTCTGTACGAGAAAAAGCTTGCTAATACAAATATGTGCTCGGCATGAGTTTTCATTCTTTAAATTATTTTTAGAAATACACACTGTATGTTCTGAATGTTTTCTTTTTATTCCAGTGATATTTAAATGATTCAGAAATAGAAAAAAATTACTTTTTTCCCCCGTGGGAGCTTGAAACTAAGGTTTCTATTATATCAACATGCATATGTTCCAGTAGGTGACTAATAAGTGGATCTTATTGCAACTTGAAATACTGTTATTTTTACCTACAGTAGAGAATAATAGACCTTATGGGTTTTGTTCATCTTGAGCTGTGATGGAATCCAGGTTTGCTCCCTACCTTTATTTCCTCTTCTGTGCTAAAACATAGAAGTAATTTATTTTTGGCTTTTGTCAGTAGGACCAACATCTGGTACTGGCCAAATTAGCCATTGCTTTATAGTACAAAGGTTTTATTTTGATTATGGCTGTGTTGTGATAGTGTCCTTATTGTTGGAAAAAACCTCACAACTCCTTACTTTAAGATACAACAACTTACTAAACCACACTTCAGCTTATAAAAGAGTAATACAATAGGCAAGGAACGGACTTTCAAATTCTCGTGTATTTAGCAAAGGCTGGTATACTATTTCCTTCAGTAGACCTATCAGTAAGAAATAACGTGCCAAAGTAACTTTGCAACAAATAGCAATCGTTTCTTAAAACAAACTGCAGTGATCAGAGTGACTCGAAACGTTTTTTTCAGGTCCAAGAACAGTCTTTACCATGTTGTTTTTTTCCAGTATATAGTATTATTTATTTTTCTTCATTTCTGTGGAGGAATTTTTCACACTATCTACAGGTTTCTCTTCCTGGTTTCTAGAAGGGCATCACAATGAATAATAAAATTGATTTTTACATGTTCAGTGGCTAAAGGCCACAGTGGGACTGAACTAAGTTTTCCAAGGTTTGAAATGAAATACATAAATCCTAGCAGCATAAAAGTGGTCTTAAGATGTACATTCTGTCTCTTTGCACAGCAGGTTTGAGTCCTTATTCAGTGTGTGCCAAAAAGAGCTAAGTAGTGCAGTGATGTTTTTCTATAAGTACAGTATCAAAGATAATATGTCACTTCTGAATTATTTCTTTAAAATAGTATTTAAAAATTCTAGTTAGAATATGACAGCAATAAAATGCAGGTTCAAAGAGATGCTGTTTATTACTATATCAGTGTCAAGGAGACGGTTTTACTCTGACAAAAATAATAAATGTTTCTTACATTGTCATCTAGTGTGTAGTATACAGTACGTATGTTTCTTGAGAAGCATATGTAATACATATGTTTCAGCCTTGTGTGGTGAACAGAACTGCTGCTAGTGTGGTATAAGTGTAAAGAAGAATGGGGGGGAAAAAACGACCTTTGTATTACCCAGATGAGTTCCAATTCAAGCTTCATATTTGTCTGCATAAATTTATATTCACTGGAGCAAAGTGTTACTGGCGATGTGGTTAAGGTTGGCTTTTTAAGTGGTGAATGTTACAGTGGCTGCTTGCCATGGTCATAGTAGGATGATCATTTTTCTTGAACTTTCTGCCACTTCATCTGTATATAGATAATCACTGTTTACTCCTGAAAGTTAGTTCATAACTGCATGTTCTCATACTGTATCTTCTTTAATAAGGACTTCAAATTTCTTTGAAGTTACCAGGCTAGATCTTTTGAAGTGTCTTCTAAGACTGCCTTTTATTGAGCATACTTACTTGATTGCCTCTTGGATAAAAAAAATCTAAATTTATTTCCTGAGGGGAAAACGATGAACAAGTCATGCGTTGCTATACTTTCTTGAAGCCGGAAGACAAATTTTTATCTACAGAAGACCATTTTAAATGCCGGTGTGTACTTAGGCAACTTTGCCTGCAATAGCAGACCACCTAGCTGGTTGTACTGAAAGCAGGCAGGGGAAAACAGCTGAACTGTCCTATGGTGAGCAGGTTAAAAAATGGTGAGGCTTCTGCTTGAAAAGTGTGCCTTGATGTACAGTCCGTAAGGCTACGATATCTTCTATGCTGTATAGCAAATAATCTTCCAAAGCAGAGAATTATTTGTGACACTCCCTTTGTCTTCTAGTGAAAGAATTCCAATCTCTGCCCTAAGCCTGTTGAAATTTCAAAGTCATTTGGTTGCTGTATTTCTTGTGTGGAGAATAGGGTACAAATTAATGAATTCCACCCCCTCCCACCCTTTATTTCCCCTTGGAATTTAATGTGTTTGAAATGGTGTTAAATTGCTGTAAATGAGCTAACACAGATTGGTGTGAAATTCAGTGATGTTTCTGTCTTAAATTTTTGTTTAGCTCTGTTGGAAGAGAAGGATTTCACTCTGTTGAATCTATTGTTAGCCAGCAGATGAGTCTTAGTATTGGTGATGATAGCACTGGGAGCTGGTCCAATCTAAGTTTTGAAGATGAACATCCTGATGAGAGCAGCAGTTTTCTTCACCTCAGCGACAGGTAACTATAAGCGTGTTAGTACAGTTGAACAGTTATCTTGACATCAAATAAACTTGGCATCAAGTTGATTTCTTCTGGGTGTTAGGGAAGAAAAGATTATTTTGTCTTCAACACACTATTATTTTTTTATTAAAAATGGCTCTAATATTATGTTTGTGTTGTCTTTCAAAATGCCCTTGCCCACAAATGTTCATGCTATACACTCCATAAAATATGTGGAGTATGCATTGTCTTTGATGTTAGAGAGACACATCAAGTAAAATCGTACATACATAGTTTAAGTATTAGCAAAAGATGCAGGTGTTTTAAAAATAACCAGCGTGTGTGAAATACAGCTTGAAAATACTAAATTGACCTCTGAAATATTAAGACTTAATCATTCAGAATGTGTTCTATGCAATAACTACTTTTCAAGAACATATGAAACATGAGCTTAATTTGCACGAGGAGTTTTAACAGTTATTTTTGTCTTTTTGGCGATTTGAATTTATAAGCTTCCTAACTGATATTTGTGCAGTATTTCTGTACTACTAACCATGAGCTTACAGTGTGTGATATTGGAACTTACCTGTTCAGGGTAGTAACTTTTTTCCACAAAGCTTCTCACTACACTTCCGCTGGCTTATTGATAACCAACAAAGATTAGAATGGGAATTTTGAAAACCTTCCATGTCTCTGCCTGTTAAAAAAAAAATTAAATGGGGAGTTGTAGCCCAAAACTTATATTCAACTAATATATGAGAAATGAGTAAACTTAGTTTATGATTGCTATACCTCTTATGTTACTGTACAAAGTTCAGCATTTCTGTTAAAATAGAGCAGAAATGGGGGAGAAGTTTTTTGTTTTTAGTTAGTACTTCTAGCATCACTGAGATTAAAGAAAGTAAGGGTGATAATGCTTCCTCATGTAATGTACAAATAGGATATTTGGTACCAAAGTAAAACTGCTGACTTAAATGTCTACAATATTCTTCATATCTTGCTTAACTAAATATTTTAATCAAACCTCTACTATAATTTAACACTCATACAACTGAATTATTTTGTAAGAGAATACGTAGTTACTGTAATAAAACATCATCTGTGGAATGAGTCAAAATGGATTAGAATTCCATGATGAAATTCAGACTATGCAGAAGAATATTCAGCATATTGGCAGTTACAAATAGTGAATAAAATATAGGTTAGTTGATGCTGGGGGGAAAAAAAAGTGTAAAAAAAAAAAAAAAAAAAGAAAAATTTCTGTACCTCTTGTATGTTTTGTTGGTTTGTTATCCTCAA
Source organism: Buceros rhinoceros silvestris (assembly GCF_000710305.1). Taxonomy (NCBI): domain Eukaryota; kingdom Metazoa; phylum Chordata; class Aves; order Bucerotiformes; family Bucerotidae; genus Buceros; species Buceros rhinoceros. Next base: position 8,184 of record NW_010410953.1, on the reverse strand, counting down.
AACAGATTTAAATTAAAAGAAAGAAATTTCTGTAACTTACAAGAAAATATGTGGCTCATTAGAGGGGGAATGACCTAAATTAGTGTTTTATTCAGAAAAGAGGAGGCATAATTTGGATAGCAGGGTGTTGGCAGAAGAAACTGGCCTGTGCAAATTGATCAGCTAGTTTTATAAAATGTAACTGTGGATTGGTAACGGCACGTGTTCTCTTGTGTTGTGGAGTTTTAGCAGGTGGAAATGACAGGATCTGGGGTTATTGCACTGAGTAAAAAGATGGGTGGGGGGGACCACCTTCTGTAACAAACCAAGGTTCAATAGTAACATCGGTTGTAGAACAGCGTTAGCATTTTCTAAGGAAATAAAAAATTGGCTAGCAATGATGAAGATCTATTGCTTTTATTTCTTCTTTTTAACATAAACTGTTTTATTAAATAGGAAAATGCCATGCAGTCACAGAAGGGGCATTCATTATGCTGTTACAACATTTGAGATTTTGGGGGTTTGTTGTGTTAGGGTTTTTTTTCTTTTTTTTGTTTTAATTATTCCTTATGGTTAGGGCCATCTGTTTAAAAAATATTGTGCTGATTACATGTAAACCATGTCAATTTGAAACAATTAAATCCACTATCAGGTAATATTGCTCCCCAGGCAGCTCTTTCTTAATGCAAGTGGCTTTGTTGTGTTTAAGCACCTGTCAGCAAGTGTTACTTGTACCATCTTTGAGGTACTGGATATCATTAGACCAATTTGTTTGTAGTGCTGGCCATCATCATGGCTTGGTAGTGCTGGTAGAATATAATTAAATGACATAATAAACATTAAGCAAGTTTTACTTGATCAGGAAGGACCTGTCTCTTCCCCCAGTATTTTCCAGGCGGTATTCAGTGGATACTGGTACTTGAGACTCCTTCAGGTGACATTTTAGGAATTACCTTCATACTGATAAACCTAATTCCATTAAAGGTAGTTGAAATTTTTTTTGTAACACAAGATCACAATCCCCTGAAAACAAGACGATACAAGCTACAGTGGTCCAGTTCAATTTACCTTGCTTTGCTTTACTTCAGGAGAAAAAAGACTTTGTTTTTTTTTTTTTGTAGTAGCTCAGTTGAAACAGTACATGCCCTCTGCATCTCACATCAGTATAAAAGTTGTACTTCCGTACTTCACAGGAGATTAAACTGTGTAAACAAGGGAGCAAGGCAACTTGGAAAGAATTACCAAAATGTGATCTCTGCAATTCCATTTGAATGGAAATAGGAATGACAGTTCTTTAACAGGCTTCATAAACTTAGTTTTGCAGCGGAGTGCTTGTATCTTCTGCTTTTCTTGCCAATGTTAGGAACTTAGATTTAGAAATAAAATAGTCTTAACCTTTCTGTATAGTTAAAGGTAAAGACATAGACATAGGCTTTTCCAGGGGATGAATCACAGCATCCAGATTAGGTTATAATTCAGAGCAGAAGCCTCTTGCCTTTGTATGTACATAATGCAGAATCTCAAAGCAGATGATCTGAGTTTTATTTCCCATATATACAGTATATATGTGAAAGTTGAAAGCTTTTTGTATAATTTTTCTGCTGGCTATGTTGAAGAGCTGCATGGAGCATTATAGAAGCATTGTAATGCCTTTCTTTATTGCTTGTTTTGTGGCTGCAGGACTTAATTTTCGAGACTTCATTTGGCATCTTAAAATAAAGGTCACATTACAAAAAAAGTCTCGTACATTGCTATGCATTGTAATCATGTAGTTCAATATATATGATTATTTCAGACCAAGTTTGACCTCTATAAAATATATTAGTCTCTTACCTAATCGGTATGCATGAGGTCATTCTATTAGATTGCAAATACTTTGTCCTTTAGTCCAAGGATTTGGGCAGCTTTTACCTTCACTTACATTACGCATCTACAACTTTCAATGAAAGAGGCTGATTGAGTGCAAAGTATTGGTATCAATACGCTATATTAAATCTTTTCTATACATGTAATTCAACCCAAATTTAATACTTGATATATATTGTGATAGTCTCACACAGTAGCTCGTGAAAAATTCTTAAGACCAGGTTTGCATTCTCTGTGCAAATCAAATTTGTTTCTTTGGAAGCTTCTGATCTTTAATTTTCTTTTTTATTTTTTTACATAACGAGAGAACTGTTTGATTGTTCTTTGCACATGTGTTCTAAATAAGAAACAATGAGCTGAACGAAGCACCTGCAACTTCTTAATTTTTTTTTTCCTGTTAGGGTGTTTTCATATTGCAGACTTGCTAATCTGTTGTTACTGTTTTGAAATTGGGATCCAAGCAGTCATACTGGAAAGCAAAGGCCGCTGATAGGTGGTACTGTTACTGACAGACTCTTGAAAGAAATTAATGTCTATCTCTTGAAATGTTTCTTTCTACCATTAGTGGTTTTAAATTTTACTATTTGCCTTCAGTGGAATGAGTGGTAAAGAAGAGCTTTCCAGTCACACAAAACTTTCTCTGGAATTACTCCATGGCTTGTCATACCATCTACAGTAGACAATCTGGCTTGCTTGAAGAATGCTAGTTATCTTGAAATCGTATTCTTGGAAGGCTTTCAGACATGCTCTGGGGCAGATGTAAAGTCGGGGAGCAGAGAGTGAATCATTTGAGTAGCTCAGTCTTGTATATAAGCACAAGCTTAACAAACTCTGCTAATTATAATGCCTAAAATGTACCAGTGTAAGGATGTGCTCAATTTTTTTTGTTCTTTGACTTCAGTGTAGTCATGAAATAAATGCAGTATGTTCATGAACTGTGAATGAAGTAATCTTTTTAGTATTGTTTTCACTGATCTGTAAATCCCCCTATTTTTAAAAGATCAGCTTGTAGAACAATATTCAGAATTTTAATTAAATAAGGGTTTGCTCTAAGAATTTATTCTCATCAGGCTGTTGGAGATCATTACTGGATTTTTGGAATGAGATGGAAGGATTTTATTTGTGCAGTTGTCTTCAAAGTGTATAATTTTATGAACTCTTAGCCAGTCCTTAAGCAAGTATTACAGTTGTAATCCATATTCCTATGACTAATCATATTGAAATTGTTGAGCTCGTGTAAATAACGAGTGATGTACTTAGATGTGAGGACAGAATTACTGCTGGCACTGATCTGGAAAATGAATGAGTACAAACTGTGTGCTGGAACTTACCAGTTTTGCACTATGGTGCACGTTGCTACTCTGAACAGCAGTGACAGTCACATTTGTACTCTGTTCCAGTAAACCTGTTTAGGAACTTTCAGTGTTCTTGCGTTAAATGTCTTGACAAAACAGCTCTGAGGAAATTGAAGGTTCTTCTAGTTTGAGCTATTGTTCTTTTCTAGTTCAGCTGTGTTCTCTTCTTCTCCTGGCAGTAATGGTAACAGCAGTAGCTGGAGCAGTCTTGGTTTAGAAGGGGATATGTATGAGGAGAATTTATCCTTTCCAACATCAGACAGGTTAGTTGAGTTGAGAAATATAAACCAGATGGGTTCCTCATAATTAATGCATGAAATCATCATTTTGGAAAATAAAAATACAGTGCTTTTTTTTATGCTGATACATTATTCACACTCTTCTCACTTAATCACGATATGATTTTTCATTAATTAATCCATACTGAACGGTTAAATTTTGCTGCGCTAAACTGATGAATGTGTTCTGCTTGCAAAATGAAAGGTCCCTTCTGTGCATGTTCTTGCTTGCAGTTTTACAAGTCTTTAGATTTACTTTTTCATGCAAACTAGTGCTTGCTTCCTACAGGATTTCTGTTTTTTCCTTTAGCTTATGGAAACTTTCCAAATTGCTTGGTAATTGATTTTTGTAGAACACTTACGACTTACAGTTTTGAATAACCTATAGCTGTTCATACCTGTGGCATAAGACGGCTCAACCTTTTCACATGTGAAGCAAAACTAAACTGTCCTCTTTAATTAAAATCAGTAAGTTTTCTTCTTATTTTAAAATGTCTTCATATTACAATCCTTCATTGTAACAGCCTTCTTGTTTCTTTACTCGCCTTACTTTCCCTAAGCGCAGTTGATGATATATCTGTTTCCAACATGAGAGGCAAAGCTGCTTTTCATCATCATTTCTTAATTCTGTTATGATCTTCCTGTCCTTTAACTTTCATTACAGTCTTAGGATTGAATACATCTATTGTGCGTATATTGGATTCTATTAATATTTTTGTTTTATGTTTAAAATACAGTGATGGAACAGAAGATAAAGATGAAGACTGCAAAGATGGTCTAGAAGGTAATGTCAATTCCAGCACATGCTGCTGTTCTTGATTTGTGCACTCAACATTAATTATTTTGTTAATTCTTTGCTTTTGTAGTCTGCAAAATGAAGTGACAACCCTATTATCCTTATTCATCATAATATGTCATAACATTGTCAGTGAAGTGTCAGAATATTTTCTTAGAGTAATAACCGACATACGCCTCTAAATCCACTGAAATTTACAGCTTTTGGGAAATGCCCCTCTCTGACGCTCACACATGTACTTAGTAATGTAACAGAGTGACTCCTGCTCAGCTTGTTGAAAGCATAAATTTATATGCATAGAATAACTTCTTTGTCAAATATTTGGTAAGGAACCGTGACAATTCATCTGCATGGCTGTGGTCAAGATACTGCAGAAGTTATTAAAACTGGCCATATTAGCTTTGGGAGAGGAGTCATGAGAAACAATGAAAAAGACTTGCATTCGATACATTTGCTATAATCTCTTCTTAGTGAAATACAAAAAAGGATCTATCCAGAATCTTGTTACAGCTTTCCTGTTTGTAGATCTCTGCACTGATTCCAGTCTGAAGTGCCAAAGGTTGTTAACTCACATGAGAACAGCCTGAAGACAGAGTGTATGAGGCTGATATAAAGATGAGCTGATGTTAGAGCAAGTTGTAACAGAGCTTTTCTTTGCGTTGGGTATATTCTGAAGATGAAATAAGCATTTCAAGAAACTTCTGCTACCTGCTTAGAGAGGTTATTCGGCCATGTTGCACATCTTCAGAGTGTCAGCAGAAAGATGTGTGATTATTTCTTTTTTTTTCTTTCTATTTTTAAGCTCCTGGAAAAATGTATGGAAATAAACCACTTCTTTTTTTTTTTTCTAAAGCAGATGTGACTATAAGGTTATAAGGAAATTAAACTAAATTGATTATTTTTTCCTCAGAAATAAAATATTTTCTTCTCTGTAGGTTTCATCTATGTCATCAATATACTGTTGCTTTCTTTTGATCTTAACTTTAGAAAGTTCTAGCATCAAATGGTCAAATTGCTCAGTTAAGACAGTACTTGATTTTGTTTCTTTACACAGTTTAGGTGTTTTCTGGAGTGCAACAGACTGCTTTATACTGCATTAAGGATTTTCTAGTGAAATTTTTCCAGTTTTAATTTCTTCACTATGACACTATTGTTTTGAAAAGAGTCTTTCTGTTACTTTTGTCGTAGGACCATTTAAGTAGTATTCTAGGAAAAAAATGTTTATACCTGATCTTGTATATTTGGAAGTTCTGTTCATGTCATACCTAGAGCTATCTGGCTCTTTCTAAGCTGGCTGCACCTTGTTTGCCAAAAAATTTGAAACAAAGCCTTGTTATTACTAAATGTACATCTATTTTATAAAATAAAAAATATAACAAAATTTTCCAATGATACATTGCCACAATGCTTTCCATCCACTAATTGCAATAATTTTTTTTTTATAATTGGTTCTTCCTCCTATAAAGATAACAGATTTTGGGGCTCCTAGACAAATACTATCCACCAGCAGCATGCTTACGTTTACAGTTCTAGCAGTTAATTTTAGCTTAAGTCCAGTAGTCTGGAAGTAGATACTCCAAGAACAAGCAGGAGAGTACTATGCATATGAATATTTTGTTCTGAGAGTATGACAGGACCAGAACACAGGAAGTTCCATCTGAACATACGGAACAACTTCTTTACTTTGAGGATGACGGAGCACTGGAACAGGCTGCCCAGAGAGGTTGTGGAGTTTCTTTCTCTGGAGATACTCAAAATACACCTGGACACATTCCTGTGCAACCTGCTGTAGGTGAACTGCTTTAGCAGGGGGATTGGACTAGATGATCCCCAGACATCCCTTCAAACCACCTACCATTCTGTGATTCTGTGATTACTATGACAGCTGGATATAGAAAATCAGTGTTGTCACCTGAGGTACACTGATCATGGGATGTGTTCTTCCTTTCTCTAAATAACCTCCCTCCTCTTCTGGGAGAGAAATGGTTAAAAGCAGAGCTAAGAAAAAACAAAAGAAATTGTGAGACCTCCTAAGTTTGGAAATTGAAACAAGTTTAATAGCACTAGAAAAAATACTGCCTGTTTAATTGCAGCACAAATCTTACAGTCATTAATAACCTGGGTAATTGCATCCATGGTTAAATACACCCTCTTACAAGCCCGTGGGTTGGTTGTGTCTCTTCCCTGATGACTGGAAGAGTCACAGACCCACCAAGCAAGGAAAAACTCACCTTTGTGTTCCCAGTCTAGATCTATCTGGGACATACTGGGCTGCCTTGTCCACTTGGTGGTTATTTTTATGTTCCTTGGTAGCTCTGCTTTTTGGTACATAAGCATCCACATGCCGTACCTTTACTATGAGCCTTTCCAGCCGGGCAGCAGCATCTTGCCACAGAGTGGTAGCCCAAATAGGCTTACCTTTACACTGCCAGTTGTCCTTCTGCCACCTCTCCAGCCAACCCCACAAGGCATTCGCCACCATCCAGGAGTCTGTGTACAGGTACAGCCTTGGCCAGTTCTCCCTTTCAGCAGCGTCCATGGCCAGCTGGATGGCTTTGACCTCTGCAAATTGGCTTGATTCACCTTCTGCTGCTTCTGCAACACGGTGCATAGGACTCCATACGGCAGCTTTCCACTTCTGTTGGTTTCCTATAAGATGGCAGGATCCATCGGTGAAGAGAGCATATAGCTTCTCCTGGTCTGAGAGGTCTTTATATGGGGGCGCTTCATCAGTATGAGTAACTATCTCGTTTGGTGGCATGCGAAAATCTTCACCTGCAGGCCTGTTTGTAATGGCGTCCATGATTCCTGGGTGACCAGAGTTACCTGTCCTAGCTCTCTGTACAATCAGGGGGGTCCACTTGCTCCAGGTAGCATGTGTGATGTGGTGCGTAGATGCTATCTTCTCTTTGAACATCCAGCCTAGGACTGGCAGTCGGGGGAGCTGTGCTTCAGTGCCAATTGCTTCTGAGGCAGCTCTAACTCCCTCACAGGCAGCCAGTATCTCCTGCTCAGTAAGAGTATAATTGTCTTCTGACCCTCTATATCCCTGACTCCAAAACTCTAGGGGACGACCACTGGTTTCTCCTGGTGCCTTCTGCCAAAGGCTCCATGTAGGACCACAGTCCCCAGATGCAGTGTACAGAATGTTTTTAATCTCTGGTCCCGTTCGCACAGGTCCCAGGGCTATAGCATGCTCTATTTCTCTTTTGATTAAATCAAAGGCTTGTTGCTGGTCAGAGCTCAATGTGAAATAATTTTTCTTCCAGCTGACATCATAGAGAGGTTTAACAATCTGCCTATACCTGGGAACGTGCATCCTCCAGAAATGTACAACTCCTAAGAAAGCCTGGGTCTCACTGGTAGGTGAAGACATAGCTGTAATCTTGTTGACTGCATCCATGGGGATGTGGCGGCAGTCATCTTGCCATTTAACTCCCAAGACCTGGATCTCTTGGGCAGGTCCTTCGATCGACCATAATGGCAAAACCGGCTTCCATCAAAATGCAGATTATCTTCCTACCTTTCTCATAAACCTCCTCTGCTGTGTTACCCCATACAATGATGTCATCGATGTGTGAAGATGTTCAGGAGCTTCGCCTTTCTCCAGCGCAGCGTGGATCAGTCCATGGCAGATGGTTGGGTTGTGCTTCCACCCCTGGGGCAGTCGAGTCCAGGTATACTGGACACCCTTCCAGGTGAAGACAGACTGTGTCCTACTCTCCGGTGCTATGGGAGTGGAAAAGAAAGCGTTAGCAATGTCTATCGTGGCATACCCCTTTCTGCCTTGGACTCCAGTTCATACTGAACTCCCACATAAAAGGAACAACAGCACTCATTGGTAGCATCATTTCGTTCAGACCATGATAATCCACAGTCAACCTCCATTCCCCATTAGGCTTTTGCACAG
>NW_010410952.1:38273-38717 GCF_000710305.1 Buceros rhinoceros silvestris | reverse complement strand
CGAGATTCCACTGACAGGCAGGCACGCCTTGGCTAAGAGGTATTGCTGAGCTAAGCTTTGAGCAGGCAGGTCCGCCGAGCCACCCAAGGGTTGAGAGGGATGCTGCTCCGATGCCGTGCGGCGTGGAAAGAGGAAGAGGCAAGTGTGGCCGTGCTTGTTAAAGGGACAACGGCGCAAAACAAAACCTTGCGAGAACCTTTTTTACCAATGAGATGCCGCGGACGTGACATAGGAAGGAATACCGATTGGTCAGTTTCAGAAACAAAGCTTCTGAAACAGGAGAAGTTTCCTTAAACAGTCACAGAGGGTTAACCTGCGGTTAGGGAAACAAAAGTGAAAGGAAAAAAATTACTCCAAGCAGTTTCAAAGTGGCAGCGGCCACGTGGTTGGTGGATACACCGGACGGGAAAGCCGAGCTGCGGCAGGTCAAGCAAATGCAGCGCA